>NW_022146372.1:0-12101 GCF_002938485.1 Sitophilus oryzae | reverse complement strand
AAAAGGGAGAGAATAATAACAGCAAATAATTTGTTATAACCTATTAACAACAAAATTTAAAAATGAATTTAAATTATAAATATTTTTTTTAGTAGTAGCAAAATATACAACAATTAGATGTCAAAATTATTTATATTAGATCCTATTTAAAATAATATAGTCTCTAAATTTTTGGCAACGTTGGTTTTATTAAATAATGAATAATTACTGAACTAATTGTTATATTAACACAAATTTGTTTTTAAAATCAAGAAATATAACACATTTATTATTTTCTAAGCATGCAGTGTAATGGAACGAAATATAAATAAAACATTGAAATCAAAATTATTTTATATTAGGTGCTTTAATTACTATTTAAAAATTATATTTACTTTTAACTAGGCTTTTACTTTAAAAAATAATGAAATATTCTTCGCAAAAAACTACATGTAAGGGAATTAGCATAAACAAAAAATACAAACATGTTAATTTTTTTTTTAAAATTGACACGTGTAAAACTCTCAATTTAATTTCTCACCGCCATAGGTTTGAATTTCGTATGAAGCGCATTTTACTTAACCACATTACTTAAATATGATTATTAAGCTCAATAATTCATATTATTAAACACTAAAATACAAAATATGTTTTTAAAATTAATTCAAAGTTAATTCATCTCTCTTAAAAATTGCTACTTCTCAATATATTTTCCCATTAAAAAAAATAAAATCATATACCAATAAAATAAAATAATTGAAAGATCGAACTACGGAAAACCAGTAGACAATTTCGGAAAAAATTTTGACAACCTGCTCATGACACAATCGTCAATAAATAAAATTAAAAAATAACTAACTATTTTAGTATTTTAACTATTTTAATAACGCAAAAATAGCACAGTATTTATACGGGAAAGTTATAAAAATTTGGAAGAACAATAATGCACTGACGCTACAAGATCAATTACGAACTATAAATGATTTCATTTTTCATTAATCAAAAGCATTCGATATGTCGGGCGCACGATAACCATCTGGTCGGCACCGCGAGGTTGTCAAATCATGACTGTTTTAGTGAGCTATTTATACATAATGTAATAAATGATTTATTCTCGAAGAGAGCCATTCGATAGTGAAATCATTCATTCATTAACCATTCGATATTCTAATTCATTCGATAGGGTTCCCATCCCCGCTAGGTAACACCACGCACAGAGTAGATCTGTATGAGAGTGTCTCGCGGATGATTGACCGCCGTCCTACATCTAGTGCATTCATCTGAGGCACTGACATTCGCCCAAGTCTCTGCAACACAAAAAACATAATTTTATTTATATATATGAATTGTGATTTTGTGTTTGTTCAATTGTTTGGCTTAAATGTCTCAAGGTCAAATTTTAATTACAGTTACATATATACTCAATTATTTCTAATTTTCTAAATTATTTTTTTTCTAAATATTATTTAAATTAATAAAAATTACAGGAGAAATCAAGAATGAACAACAAACTGTTCCAAGTAATTTGAGTTGATTTATTTCCTACTGGCCGGAGAAAAACATCTATTTTTACAAAAGCCGGTGGAAAAAAAATAGAAAAAGATATCAACAGACATTTTATGAGGAATCTGTTTCTAAAATAACAGGGAATCGGTTAAAAATAGCACGTAGGTTTGATATGACATTAAAACTAAAAATATTAAAAAAAAAAAAAAAAAAAATGTAACAAATATATTTAATATTTGATGTTTTTCCAATTATTTAATAAATTGTTTTTTAAATTTGTTTTCTTGTCTAGTTTCGTTTGTCTTTTATTACGTTATTTTTTTTTCAAAAATGTATTAATGTCAATCATAACATGTATTGTACCAGTACCAATTGAATGCGAATATATGTTATCTATATATTATTAATGTATGTCTGTAAACCATATCAACAGAGGGAGGGACTAAGACAAAGACGACAGTGGAACATATAGAAGTCGAATATTCGCGATGAGAGACCGCAGATATAGTTAAATTTAAAGTTCCCATCAAGTCCCATTTTCTCTGTTAGCCAAGTTATATTTCTTTGAAAAATAAACAAGATTTTCTGAAATATAAAAAAATTTACAGAAGAATATAAGTATAACGTATGTTAATACGGAAATGGTAAATTTTTAGTATTTATGGTTGGTTTTATGTGTTCCTTTTTTCGTAAATGTAAACTGATATTAAGTATCAAAGAACACAGGAATGACTAATGTTGTATCGAGTTTCTAAACGCTAATAACGATAATAATCTGACAAATCTGTGTTGTCTGTATTTTATTTATTTCTAACTAAGATTTTTAGGACGCTAATCAGATGTGCTAATCAGGCTTGCTTTTCAAACATGATCTGGCAATAGTTCGTTGTTCCTTGGCTATTTTTGCCTTCTAAAAGGGGTGTGTTTCCAGAGTTTGGGTCGATATATTAGCTTGTTGAAGTCAGAGTTTGCTTACAAATGGTTTAACATCTTCTTTAGTAATCGTTCATTGGGTTCCCGTAACTATGTTTGTGAATCCTATTGTTAATGAGAGTATAACCGTATGAAAGTCATGCTGACCATGTCAGTAAGGCAGGAAAAGACGAGATGTTGGCAATGTATGTGCTTATAAAGACTGCAAATATAGGTCTTATTCTTCGATAACCAGAACATAATATTTCAGCCTACGTTTAGTCTCAAAGGATCCTGAACAAAGTATTTTATATGAGGAAAATAATAATTAAAATATTTCTAAATATCATTGAAAAACTACAAAACTAAAAATGTAATAAATAATTTTGGTTATTTTAGTTTCAGTCGTAGATCACACACACACACACCATTGAGCAAGCACTCTATTTGTGTAAACATAAACATCCAACATTGGTACTTGCGCTAGAATTGGAAGGGGAGTTAATGCACCCGCGACGCAGCTCTAAGATCTATTGTGCTGTTCATTTCGTATATAGAACAACTTGTTCATACGGGGTCCATATGTTAACAAAAGAGGGCCGGTAATAAAACCACTTTTTCTTACAAATCAACTTGGTCACTTTATCTTGTTTATCAACGATATACAAAATATAGCTTTTATTCCATCTTTTATTCGGGCAAAAAAGTATGTTTCGTAAATTATAAATTCTTTTTATTAAGTATAGATCATTTTTATCGTTAGCAAGCTCTCAATGTTGCTGTTTCTGTCTACTATCTTATTTTATATCGTATGCTTTAACCCATACGGAGTAACCTAAATTGTAGATGCAGTCTATAGACAGGCAAGTTTTAATAATAGTCAGCTATTTTCAAAATTTCGGAAAGCGCGATAATAAGTTACGAGAGAGGAGATTATAAGAGGAGCAAGCACAGAAGACGAGAGTACTCTCCAACGCGCACCGCCAAACGCAAAACATCACACACACCGTCGATTTTAAGGCAACCATATTACTGCGCGGCGAGACACTGTCGTCTCTTGTCCTTTTATTACTCCTTTGGAGCCATATTTTATATGTTCCTTGTGATATTTATACAAGCATTTCTATTATTGAGATATTTCGTAGTTGCAGAAGAATATTTAAGGTATGACTGGCTGACATTGACATTAATGTTTACGTTGCCAGAAATAGCATTGAGTGGCTATTTACACGCATGGTTTGACCCACGTAGTGTTTCTGGCAACTATTTTATTTTTTCCATCTTCTCTCAGTCTTGACAAATTGGTTTTCTGATAAACCACACAAAATAATAATAAGAAATATTTTTTAATAAAAAAAAAAATTAACTTATTAATTAATTTTAGAGTAAAAAAAAGTTCGGGTTAATGTATGTAAGAAATCTATACGTAGAATGCTGTCAGTTCCTGTTTTAATGAAGTATATCAGTGGTTAACATTAAAAATATTTGTGTCGTAGTATCTAACGTTAGCTCAAAGATATCGAGACTTGTCTGGGAATGGCTGGATGAACTCGTAATTCTGGTAGAAAGAAACCTAGTCCAAAACATGTCACTATGGAAAGTGCCTGGCCATAGTAACATCTAAAGGAATGAAAAAGCCGAAGAACTAGCCTAGAAAAGATCGTGGGGAACCTATTTTAATCCAGAGTCTAAGCTAACTCTGGAAGATTATCCAAGTATCGGCCGCAAACGAGAGAAGATAATTTATCGAATATAAAATGTCTATGTATATATGTATTGTCCACTACCGATACTTGAATAAGCTGGTGCGCGAGCGCAATATCCTCTGAGTTTTAGTGCGCTAGGGGGAGAAATTTCATGCATATTCCATCGATAGGTTTGTAAAGCTTAGATAAATCAATTAGCTCATTTGCTAGCTCGGAATTAAAATTATTAGAGTTCAGCAACTCGCATTTTCATTGGAGGGCTTCGTCATATTTAATTCAAACCAATAATCAATTCTGGAGAAAAAAAATTACTGAGTTAAATCTTCAATTCATAAAAATATATTACAAATTATTCAGGGCTTAATGGAGCCAATGAAGATTTCTGGAAGTGGTCCCTAGTCTTTCAAAGAACCAATCCCAACCTTGACTTGCCGCCCGCTTACAGGTCCTGTTTCCCGAAACGAAATTTGAGTAAGCCCGAGAAATACCGGCTTAATTTAGACTGTCCCGGTGAAAGTGTGGTTGATTTACAAAGCGGACGGATCCAAAAAAACGATCAAAAGGGGATCTTGTGCGCAGGCCCTTATTTACTGCAGTAGTCCAAAAACTGAGATCTACCACAGTCTTGGGGAAAGCATACCACACATTTCCAAGCTGAGCTATATGCTATTGAAGCCTGTGTGCAACTGCTGGTAGAACAGCAAAACAGCCAGGAAAACATAAGGCATATTTTTCGATAGTCAAGAGCCTGTCGTTTGCAAACAACTTTGGAGGCAAATCTGAAAAGCCACGTCTATGGACGAAATTCTTGCATTGTTAAGAAACTACTCAACTATATATATGGATACCACGGGACATGTCGGCCTAGAGAGAAATGAACGTGCTGATTTCCTCGCCAAATTGTTTGGTGAGGCTCGCCATTCGTAGCTCACCAGGAAGTAACCGACACTTAGTCGTAGCAAAAAATCTCGCAAGTACAGGCTCTGTGAATGGGATAGGGGTGCGACGTTTCGGGACTGGTATGACATCCCGGAATGGAACATGCAAAAACAATCCTAAGAGGACAATCCAAACATATAACAGGAGAACTCCTAAAAGGCTGGTAGGAAACGGAGCGCGTACGCTTACTGCAGTATACAACGGGCCACTGCCGGCTGAGATCACAGCTAAAGAGGATGGGACTGGTGGAAGACGCCGGATGCCGACTCTGTATGGAAGATGAGGAAACAATGAAGCACGTTATGTGTACCTGCCCCGCTGGGGGCACGACCAGGTTTGAGGTGTTTGGCAAACCCACGCTAGACCTATCAAACCTAGAAGGCCTATGTTAAAAGGCTGGGTTTTGAGGGTGAACTTTAATGCTCTTTTATTAAAGAGCTTGTAAAAACTGAGCCACAATAGGCCCTCGCGGCCGCAGTGGAGTCAAATACAATACAATTGGTTAGGTTCAAATAACATTATAAAATAATAGAAAAAAGTTCTAAAGAAAGTCGTACAGGAAAAATATCCCAAGTTAAAGACAAGCCAAAAATTTACAAAAATCTTCATTTTAAGGCACCTAAAGTAGATACTATTTGCATCAGATATCATCATAAAAATGGGATATCTAAAAAACAGTCAAGCATGAATAAAATATGATTATAAATTCTGTTACTTTTGGTTTTATTTGAGAAATATATTATTTAAAGCATCTTTATCAATCATCCCTGTTCTCACGAAATTTAAAATTATCATGCCAATCCTTTAACATTTTACTTATCTTATTAATTAATTTACTATATTCACTTGATATCTTTACGAAATATTTCTTCATTTAAAATTTATAGGCGTGTCCCTTAGAGTTAAATAAAAAAAGTACACGCACATGTAGACAGTGCAAGGTAAAACCCAGGTTAGCAAACCGACTAATACATACAGTTTGCCATATTTGTACATATCTATCTCAAATCTGTTAAGTTTTCCATGTTAAAAACACTTCAATGGGTCAATAAATTACCATTATAACGAGATTAATAATGTTTTTAATTTTATATACGTACTATTCAGTCCTTATAGGACTGGAAATTACACGTTTCAGTTAATTTAAACTATAGATTAACTCATATTCTCTCAAACACTTTAAATAAAGATTTTATTAGATGAATTAATAAAAGTGTGTAGACACTATTTCTTTAATTATAAAAAATATACCTAATTATAAAGGAAAAACAAGAATTAAGAAGGCTCCAAAAGTAATATCCTTGTAATATTAAGTTTTAATTCAAACATGAGATATGTTAGATTTGAATTAGAAAAGGTTTATGATGGTCTCTTTGCTCTTTACATTGGTCAACCTAGAGACAATGACACAATATATCTTATTATTAATAAATTATAATGTTTTTTAAATTTGTATACAGGGTGTCCCAGGCTGATCGTGCATAAGAAGTTTCTAGAGAACCACAATATTTAGAGATTTTTTGCAAATCATTGTTTTACAACGAGATCTATCGAATAAAAATATTTTCAATATGGCTGCACTTGTTTTAAATGGGTGCCCTCATTTTTTATTACATACTTAAATTCTCTGTAAAATTTTATGAATATTGATGTTAAACATTCCATACCTATCATTAAATAATTTTGAGAAAAAAATATTTAAAATTTTTGGACGAAAAAACTACCTGTCAAAAAAATTTGTATAGCCTAAAAGTCAAATTCAGTGATTACCACAGCCACTGTGACATAAAGAAAAGACATGTGGCTATCTATTTCAAAAATTAAATTGTTCAAATGTCATGGAAAACCGTTTTTTTTTTGTTTCACTAGTAAAAAGATTTTCCAATTCGTTACTTTTTGGGTACACATGTTCCTATACCTAAAATAAATCGTTTTTAAGTTATTTAAGATTTAGTTTGAAAACGTATATTTTTCTTGATTTTATCTAGCTTCCTTTGACATTAAGTGTCAAACAAACAATTTATTTACATCTGTCAGAAAACAAATTATTTCAATTTCTTACACTTATTATAAATACTGCTTAAAAGTTTAAAAAGTGTATTTATAAAAATATATCTCGTATTTTCGCTCTTCAGTCATATCTAATAGATAGTTGATATTATTAATAATATACCGTATGATCGAAAAAAAAAACAGCGCAAAGTTGGCTGGGAAATGATGATCGATAACATACTGCTTTTTGAAAATATAAGCTTTAAAACTAAATCTTAATTAACTTTTTTTCCATAACAACTGTTAAAATTGCCTTATATCTATCAAATATAGTAGATAAAATAGGACTTACCGCAAGGGTAGATTAAATGATACTTTAACAGCGAGGATAGGTTAAAAGCTTTATTTCTTCTCCCACGTTTTTTAATTGCTTCCATTTTTGAAAATTTTTGTATTCCTTTTCATAAGTTATTCGGGATTTAAATGGAAGTAGTTTGGATATGGCGTTTTTCGCCTCAGCCTGAATATCTGTTGGTAATTTACTTATTTTGTTTTGAGCCATTTCTGGCTCCAGTAATCGACACGAAAGAGAATTAAAAAATATTGACTCAAAACTGACAACTAAAGAGACAGCTTTATTTATTTGTCAAATTACATAGAAACCGCCAACCCAGCACAATATTTTTTCTACTCGTAATAAATTCCATTTTTACGAGTAGTTTTACAAACATTTTTTAAAACGTAACTCGCCATGGAAAAAAAATATTGTTTATACACGACGATAAAATTGCATTATCGTCTTGTATAAAAAATAACTAAAAGATAATTTATTTTAGGTATAGGAACATTTACAGTAAAAAAGTAAAATTGAAAAGTCTTTTCACTAGTGAAATAAAAAAGGGGGGTTCCATTATAATCCATCGAAGCGAATGAGGTGCGCCACCCTCTATATGATATTGTTAAGAAAGGTTTACGAACCTCACGATATTCATAGTACGCTATTCCCCCAAAAAATAGTACAGAATAAAAACGTCAATGTAAATTCTAAAAAAAAAGCAATGCCAAAGATCGATGGCCCAATTACCTTCAGATCGTACACAACCTTAAATCAGCGCAACCAATCGATTTAATCGATTCCAAAAAAAATCTATCCTACAGCTTCAAATTTCCGTTAAAGGCTGCACCAACCGCCAATCCGTACGACTTTGAACTAGAAATCTCGATAGGTACGAGTTGGAGTTCATTTAAATGGTTTCGGTTACGAATGAGTGAACGCGCTGTGTTTTATTTTTGCATACCCTCGGCGAATTTGTTATGCGTTTTCCGTGTTCGTTTTTTGGTAGCTTGAAACAGGACAAGATATAGAAAGGTGAATTTTAACAATAATGAAATAGATAATTTTTAAAAATAATAATTTTTATCTTGTAAATCAAGACCGAGGGAGTCCAATTGCATGTCAGGTTGCTTGTCAAATTGTCGTGTGCTTTCATTAAGGCTTGATTCAGGTTTGCAAAGCTTCAAAATTTGCCATAAAATAGCGATCAATTTGTTACAAAACCATATAAATTATATATCACCGTAATCACAAAACTTCAATCTATTTCCGTATTTTAACGGAATTTTAAATTATGTCTTTATTGTCGAGAAAATTTAGTCTAAACATAAGGAATATTTTATTGATGTTTGACCATCAAAATCTTAAAAATAAAGAAGTTGGTCTAAAATGTGCTACAATACGGATATAGTGTTTAATAAAACGATACTATTGGCAACCCAACATATACCCTACCGAATTAGTTCTGACTAATTTCGGACACTCTGTGGATCGTACTTGCCCTTGTCGGCGCAGAACTAGAGCATCTTTTTGACCATCGGAAGTCACCGTTTTGATTCAGATTTCGTGGCGTAAACATCGACATACTTATCTGAAGTCATCCGAAAAAGTTTAAACTTTTTAATTCTATTAACTTTTGGAATGTAGTTTAAAGTGGTTCCTGGCATTTGGAGAAGGAATCAACTTTAAGTTTTCATGGGCATTTTGTGGTAAGTTTGATCTTCATCACATTTTTACTCTTTTTTTCAACCTTATCTCTTTACAGATTTTCTAAACGTGGTTTTGGTTGTCCTGTCATGAATTTAATTTTTGAGTAAACCCTCAGCATTGTGAGGTAAGTTCTGAAATTTCTAAAATCCATTTTGTGCATAAGTTGTGTCGTTTCAGGGGTTTTACCGCCCAGTACATGGCGAATTATATGTCGTGATTGGTGGTTTGAGGTACGAGAGCCTGTATCTATGATCCATGTTTGATTTCCATTATGGCTGGTGGTATTGTAATTTGAATTTCATTATTAAAATATAATTTTCTTAATTTTAAATTTTTATATATTTTAATATCTTGTCAAGTATTTTGTGATGGTGTCACTTGTGACATATTTATTTAATTAACTTTTGATTGATTGACGGAATTATGTGCGCATACAACAAGGTTCATGAACTGCGTTAGTTTGAGGTACTTATTTAACTTTATTTTGCGTAATTTAATATTAATATGTCAATGATTTTTGATCAACAAAGCAAGTGATACTATTTTTTTTATCATACATTTAAATGTTGATTACTTATTTTTAAATATTAATTCATTTTAAAAAACCTAACTTCATCCACATCAATTACTGTCCTTGTTTAATATTTTTTTAATTATAAATAAATTTAAGTTGGGGTAAAGGGATCTATTATTTCTGAGTGAATGTCCTGGCGCCCAATAATTATTGTTTTATTGATTAATTATAACACCTAATAAAAAAAAATAAAAAAAAACGAACTTACGACTGCTCCCAAAGACGAAAAGCTGCCGTTTGCATTGTGTCAAGAAAACGTTACAATAGTATAATCCTTTATCTTTAATTTCGTTCGTGATTTGTGGTAAAAATACCTAGCCAGTTTTACATAAAACGTTAAATGCCGAACGCTTATTTTGCAAGTTTTTCGTACTAGTGAAATGGATTCTTAAGATGTGTCTTAACAAAAGCGAAACCCCAAACCTAAAAACCCCTAAATCACTTTATAAATGAGAAAAAAACCATTATAAATGAGACTTGACGATCATTAATAATGACACATAATAACACAATAAAGGTAGAAAGTTTATAGTCAGAGTTTTGCCATCTAGTAGAGTGTACTTACTATTCCGCACGCGCTATCTACTCCACTCTCAACTGGACTATCTGTAGTACTATACTGCCACTTGCATAAACCGTTTACACTATTCTACTAATGAACACGCTACCAACGCGTTTTCTACTATTATTTATACTAATGTTAACCTGCCTTATGTAATGAGTGGTAGTATCGACTTTAAAGCCCCATACTCACTAGAGATGGGTAGGCCCGGATGAATACGAATACACGAACCTCTCTCCGATGTCCGTACTCATGGATGTAGATCCTACTGAATATCGACCCCAATCCGCGTAACTGCATTGTTGACAGTCCACATCGTCGGCAGATAACGAAAACATAACAATGCAGCTAAATAAATCAGTATTTTAGAAAATTGGAATAAAGAAGGAATTGTAACTGCTGCTGTGTTGTATTTACTGTTTTTAAGTTTACTTTCGCGAAACCGTAAGCGTATTCGAAATTATTTTGTATTATTTGAAATTTGTGTCTAGTGTTCAATCAACAGACAATGACTACATTCAAATTTAGTTTTATTTTTTTGTAAAAAAAGATGCCATTTTGTTTCTTAGCATGATAGAAAGCTGTAATTGTACCGCTCAAATCCTCTAAGTACCAATTTTATTCTTCTGTTAATTTCTGGAAATATGTCCTATTTATATCGTCATATATTATGTACGTATAAGATGTCAAACTGTTAAACAAGCCAATCTAATTACGATATAAATAAAATCACCTTAATATATAAATGCCACAATCTGATGTGCCAACATGGCATTTCCAATAACGTACCATGTTAAAATAAATTCTATAACAGAAAAAAGTCGTTAGAATCGTTTTTTAACGCCTGTTAGTCGATTTGCTTCTAAAATGACCTTAACCTGGTTGGGTACGGTGACGAAACTACTTAACTATTTGTAAAATTGGGAAGGAAGAAACGATTAATCAAATGACAATAAATCAAGCTGCGTCACAATTTTTCAGGTGTTTTTGTTTCGTGTGTTGATTCAAATAAAGGTAGGTAAAGTCTAGAAGATCCTAGAGAAGACAAAATATATAATGGGTGGATAAATACTAATTTATTTTTGGTTGGAGAAAGTTGCATCCAAGAAACATTAATGAGTAACGTTATGTCTCCTCAGTGTAAGCTAGATTTTATTATTCTTTCCCTAGTTTTGCATTTCGGATTCTGTGTGTTCCATATACACTCATATTTTTCATAAATATTAATAAACTTCAATGAATTTCCATCTGATCATAAACTTGCCGCCATATTAAAAACGCCACTTGTATGTTAACCCTAAAAGTTAAACCGTAGTCAACTGAGACATGAATCAAGTCGTACGAACAATTTATATGATTTGTACGACTCGTCAGCATTGGCGTAACTACAGGTACTGCTGGGCACCCCCCAGAGAAATCCTGAATTATGACTCTTGGCTACGTATTAATTTATATTTTCTTGTGATGCAGTAAAAATGACGTTTTCTAGTTTTGTTCAGTTAATATTATTTTGTTGTGTTCAAAAAATGTGTTAATTTTTATTTTTTTAGAAAATTTGTAGGTATTTAAGTAATCTATAGGAACACGGTTTGATAACCAAGTCTATGAAATTTATTAATAGAGAAATTCATGTAAACGTTTTATTCAAAAAATGTGTTTTTTAAAATTATTTTTCATTTTTAAAAAAACAAAAGCCCTAGGCCCCCCCTGGGAACAACTACAGGCCCTCCCAAGCCCCCACAGGCTCCTCCAGGCCCACCCCAGGGTAAATTGCTAGTTACGCTAATGCATATAATATGTTTTAAAAACAAAATTGCAAATAGCGAATAAAAATAATTAAAATAAAAAAGTGTATTTTACAATTCCCGCCTGTTCCCCCCGGTCCCG
>NW_022146371.1:25049-32152 GCF_002938485.1 Sitophilus oryzae | reverse complement strand
GTACTCCGCCAGAACTTACAGACGCTGCAAAAAGAGCAGAAGCCAGTTTACTTCCAGAGAAAAGTAGGGGGCGATATGAAATAGCATTGAAAGTATACGAAAAATGGTGTGCCGACAGAAATGTTAAGAATATTGCTTCGGAGACAGTCTTGATGGCATATTTTAGCGACATGGCAAGGCAGAAAAAGCCATCTACTCTTTCGGCTACGTACAGCATGATACGGACAATGCTAGAATTAAGGGAAAAGACTGACATATCAAAATATCACAAACTTGTCCCGTTTTTAAAACGCCAGAATGTAGGTTTTAAGTCAAAGAAGTCTAGCATTTTTACCAGGCAAAACTTGGAGGATTTTCTCACGAAAGCACATCAAGAATTCCTTCCTATTAAAGTAAGGTTTTTTTTAAATGTTTTCTTTTTCTGTTTTTAAATATTTCTTTTCATTGTTTTAGGTTGCGCTTATAGTAGGTGTGTCTGCGGCATGTCGAAGTAATGAGCTACTGAAGATGAAAACTACGCATATTGATATTTTAGAAAACAAAATTTGCATACAAATTTCCGATATAAAAACGTATAAGAGCAGATCATTTATGATAACTAACACAAGTTGGATAGAAAATGTGAAAGAATTTATACAGTTGTGAAAAGATATTGAAAATGAGAGATATTTTGATCAATATCGATTAGGTAAAGCTCGAAATCAACCCTTTGGATACAATTCTATATCTAAATTTCCGTTCAAACTTGCTAGATTTTTGGCAACTAAAGCGTCTAGGGGGATGGAAATCCAGTGCTGTGGCTGAGGGTTATGTGGATGCATTTGTAGCCAACCAAACTAAAACCGCAAATATGATATCTTCAACGACATCGTTGCCATCGTCTTCCTGTAGCAATTTAAACTCTTTACATTCTTTCGTTGACATTAGAAGACCTGTCAGGAGTTAAGTTTTTGCAGCAGTGAGTGAAACACATCATCAGGGCGGCCTGGCCCCTTAACAATATCGATTAACGCCTACAATAAGTCAATTTTGACCATTAATTTCAACAAATAAATGTATGAAAATCTTCAATTATTATTGTTAATCTTCTTGTTTATTTTTGTTGATGTTAGATAAGTATTTAATAAAGATATTACAAGAATATTTTGCTTCATTAAATGAGGCGAGAAATAAGAAAAATCGAGTCAGGGAAATGGGGGACGGAAATGGGGGTGAGGGAAATGGAAGAGGGAAGAAATGTAGATAATTTGACACTTTCAAATTTTTTAAAAGTCAGTAATGTCAGTATTTCATATGTGATTGTAAATAAAAGTAATTTTCTTCAAAATTTTATTATAATAATTTATTATAAATTTCTAATAATTTATTTTTTAGTTCTAAATAGTTTCAGGATTCAATAGGTCAATTTTCCAACTAAAGTTCTTTTGTACTGTTCTTTTTTCAGTGTAATTGAATGAAGCAAACATATTGATATTTATAGAATACTCTTCACATAGACGCCTTTAAGATTCGTCTTTCTCGGCCTAGGGGTTGCAGAGTTTGCCACAAAAACAAATTTTATATGAGAAACTTTTTCACGCGATTTCTCCTCCTTATTCTAAATGTCATTAATGATGATATAAATTTTGTAACATCACAAAACTTTATAATACCACCATACTATCATTAGATATATGTGAATAATGTGAATACAGTGTTAATCAGTGTTAATCACAATACGCCTTTGCGACCGCAGAGGACGGCTCCACTGGCTCCAGTAGCTTCCATCTGGATATCCATATATCTAATGAAACCTGGACACTTAAGAGACCTAGAAGAAGACTGAACCAAGATAGACCGTAACAGAATAGAGTGGATACGACAAAAGACTCACGTAATGAGTGTGATCGCAGAATGAAATCCCGCAAGCGACAATGTCCAGGACACCTGGCAAGAAGGACGGTCAACAGATAAACCACAAAAATTACAGCATGGTACCCACGGGGATTTAAGAAAGCTAGAATAAGACCAAACCTGAGGTGGAACCACGATATTAGGAATTACTTGGGCCCGCATAGCGAAAAATAGTCAACCAATTGGCCCAACTACAAAGAGAGTATCTATATAAATATGTGACGGAGGCTACACCATAATTGGAAATTGTTAAATAATCTGAAGATGATGATAATGATGCTGATGATATTAAGAACTTAAAAAAAATCGTATCATATATTTGTGTCTCTTTGACCTTTGCCCTTACTGACTAACATCAGATAACAATCCTTTATCCAGTTCTTTCTCAAATTTCCAATTAAGATATTATTTATGATTAATATAATAATATGCGTATACCAGTTTTAATTAATGGCATTTCTGTGCTTTGCAATTACACTATCAATTAGAAATGCTTATTATTAATAGTAAAATAATTATTCTGTAATGACGTTATCTTTGTTTAGAAAATGTGCGTCAGTATTTTATCGATGAAACATTAATTAACCGGTTGCTGTAATTCATATGAATTTTATTAATAAATGCAATTTCTCCTAACAGCTATAATCCATTTTATTTTATATCAATATTATCGATATAACCGCATAATATAGCCGTTTCGCTTCATATTTAAATTGCAAACACATGTTTCAATTCTATCACAAATACCAAACATAACATTCATGTAAATATCTTCTATAACTCTTTCCAATCCTGTTTCGTACCATTTCCTTTAACACAAGAGCCTATAAAACGAGAAGAGGCAAAAACAACTTACGCATTCCACTCTATATTCTCACCTCTTCATTTTTTTTAATACATTTTAGATGGCAAGTGTAAAAAAAATATTGACAAATAAAATTTAATAATGAAAGAATTTAGAACATTAACATAATGAATATTGATCTTATTTTTCTATAGAATTGATTTATTTTTGTTCTCTGGATAAACAACTTATTACAATTCAAATGTTCGTATTTAATTTAATGTACTAATTTTTAAAAGAAAGAATTCCAGTGAAAATGTTCAGTGGTGAATTATGAAATTATTTGAATAAAATACAGATACTAGTATTTAAATAAAACCTACTAATACAATCAAAGTGGGAAGAAATAAAAATAGAATGAATATTATAAACTAAATAATGCAACTAACAGTCAACCCACCAAGTGACAGTGGGCAGGACATCTGGCAAGAAGGAAGGACAACAGATGGACCACAAAAATTATAGCACCAAGAGGTGCCCAAGAGGAATTAAGAGACCGAACCTGAGATGGGACCATGATATTAGGAAATTAGCAGTAATAACTTGGGCCTGCATAGCCAACAATAGTTAACAATGAGCCCAACTACAAGGAGAGGCTATATATAAAATATGCGAGGGAGGCTACACCATAAAAAATGTCTATACGTATGTGGCGGATTCATCTCTCCAAAAAAATCCTTTATGGGTATTTCGCCACTGAACTGCAAGAAAATCTACGAAATAAAATATTTATTTTTTTTGTAAACACTTCTGCGTTAAACCTAAACGGACACTGCTTGTCAGAAGTTATGTTTACAGTTATAAAAATTTGCCTAACAAAGAAAAAACGTCGTGAAAAACAAAGTCTTGTTTTTCAACAAGATTTCGGTATGGCAATGGGATCACCTCTCTCTCCTTTGTTAAGTAATATTTTTATGGAAGATTTTGAAAATAGAATAAATAGTTTTTCAAAAAAGCCTGTAATATGGCTGCGTTATGTTGATGATATTTTTGCGATATGGCAACATAACGTTTCTGAAATATACATTTTTTTGGATTATATAAATTCTAGCGTACCTACCATAAAATTTACTTTAGAAGTAGAGATAGGTAATCGTTTGCCATTTCTTGATGTTTTAGTGTCAAAGTTTCAAAATAAACTAATTTTAGATGTTTACAGAAAACCCACAAACACAGATAGATACTTAAATTTCACATCTAATCACAGTATAAGTGTAAAAAAGGTGTTATAAAAAGTTTATATGATAGGGCAAAAATAAAATGTTCAGACGACATTTTACTAAACAGAGATAAATCACATAAAAAATACATTAATAAAAAACGATTATACACCATATTTTATTGACAAAACATTAAACGAAATGCTAACCCCAAATCATAGACACAATATATACAACTTACAATTCCATACATACGAGACGTTTCGGAAAAAATAAGAAGGATAGGAAAACAATATAACATACGAACATCTTTCAAAACACAAAATACACTATCCATTTTATCACATACTAAACCAATGAATACAGAACAACAAATAAAAAATGTAATATACCAAATACCATGTGAATGCGATATATTTTACATTGGTGAAGCATCTAGACCCTTAAATGCTAGAATTAAAGAACATAAAGATTATTTAAGAAAAGGAGATTTTCATAAATCTAAAATTTGTCAGCATTCATGGGACACAGGGCACAGAGTAGATTTTGATAACGCCAAAATTATAATGAAAGAAGCTATAGCCTAATAAAGAAAAATAAAAGAGGCTTTTTTAATACAATCTAATAAAAATAAATGTATTGCTCATGCATCTGTAGATGTTAGTAATGTATGGCAATCGCTTCTATGATTTTAAAGAACATAACATAAATGAACATAACATACGTAAAATTTAAAAATAATCATAGGCTTTTTGGTTTTACCTTATTAAGTAATTGTTATCAGGTAGTAATTGTTAATTTTGAAGTTTAACTTGATTTAATGTCATTTTAACAGAACGTCAATGGTTTTTGTAGACGTATCTGCGTTTAAAAAATAACTAGTATTCTTGAATAGTTGAATTAAAATATTTTAAATAGATTTTTTCTTTATTCTTTGTATTTTTTTGCTTTCGACGACGGAAAGAGATATACTTTCCGAAACGTTAAGCATTTTTTTCTTTGTTAGGCAAATTTGTATAACTGTAAACATAACTTATGACAAGCAGTGTCCGTTTAGATTTAACACAGAAGTGTTTACAAAAAAAATAACTATTTTATTTTGTCGATTTTCTTGCAGTGCAGTGGCGAAATACCCATAATGGATATTTTTGGAGAGGCTACACCATAATTGGAAATGGTTGAATAAGCTGAAAATGATGATGATGATGAATACAGACTGAACAAACTCTTTTTACACAACACTGATTCTTTTTAAAAAAAAATAGATCATGGTTCCAATACAGCAGATGTTACTATATTGTGTTAAATGAATTGCTAAACAATTTTATACATATCTCTATCTTTAAAAATTATTTCTAATACAGTTGAGGCTGGAACCTTTGGTGTTTCAGGAGCAAAATGAAACACTAATTCACCATAATACACCAAAACACTTTACTTCTAACACTGGATGTGCGTTTTGCTACCATGATAGCATCATCAGCAGATGATTAATATTGAACTATTATTTACACATTGAGCGTAAGCTAATTTCTGAAATTAAATTTTATTTTTGAATACTGAACGAGGAGTTGTATTTAATCTCAGTAGATTATTACACAAACAAAATTGTATTCTAATACGCAAGTTTTTATTTCAGTATCAAACCTTTCAAAAGTATAAGCTACAAAGCTCTTTTTTATAATATTAACTACTCATACAAATGTGTAAAGTTCCCATACTAGAATGTAGATCATCTTGATACCAGTAGGTTTATTCAATATCTTATCTGAACGTAACTTAACATACAATACGGTCCCTGTGAGATTCATACGTGCCTAATTAACGATCGAAGAACAAGTACGTGCTCGCAATGATGTCTTATTCTTGTGCGTGAGGCGCGTGAATCTCACGGAAGACCGCCAGATACGTTCGGGCTAAGTAACCAGATAAACCTACTGTGGGCTGATCTACAGCTAGTATGGGGCTTTACGTGAAATGGTGTCATTATAAAGAGCTTTGTACTTTGAAAGGTGCGAAGGCTGTCAAAATACAATTTGTTTATTAATGCACATTAAGCTGCAACTCCTCATTCAGCTGAAAAATAAAGGCCCATTCAGAGAGTAACACGCTCAATGTAAATATGTATATCGTGCTGATGATGTCATGATAGCAAGCACATCAATGTTAGTAAAAGTGTTTTGGTATTATGAGCAATTGTTTCATTTGCTCAGCCTGGAATTCCAGCTGGCAAAATTTTAATGAGGTATGTATATTTTAACAATTCATTAACACAATATGTGGCATCTGCTGTATTAGAACCATGATATTTTTCGACGGTAAGAGACTGTTCGGTCTGGCATTCATCATCATCATCATTTTCAGCAAATTCAACCATTTCCAAAAAACATTGGATTAATACAAAAAAAATAAAAAAAAAAACTACGAAAATCGACAAAATAAATAGTTATTTTTGTAAGCACTGCTGCGGCGTAAACGAACACTGCGTATGTTTGATTATACAAATTTCCCTAACAAAAAATAACCTTTCGGAAAGTATGTCTCTTTCCGTCGTCGGAGCAAAAAATACAAAGAATAAAGAAAAATCTATTTAAATATTTTAATTCAACTATTCAAAATGCAGACGACACAACGCGAATGCGTCTACAACCATTGACGTTCTGTTAAAATGACTTGATAAATCATTACCTGATAACAATTAGCAACTGGAAATGACCAAAAAAGCCTCTTAAATTTTACATTGTCTATGTTCATTTATGACCCATGATAACACAAAATCATAGAAGCGACCTTAAAACATCTACAATGCATGAGCAACTGCATTATTTTGACCAGACAATAAAGCCTCTTTCAGTACTGGCTTTGACAGACGCCAGCTTTCTTTCGACCACTGGTACGGCGTTATCAAATCTACTCTGTTGCCCACGTGATCCCCATGGTGCTGACGAGTTACAGATTTATCAATCTCCTGTAAATGATGTTCTTTGGTCTGGCATTTAAGACAGATGCTTCGCAATGTATCACGTGCTGTTATTTATTGCGACTGACGTTCTGTATTCATTGGTTTAGTGACCACTGGCGTTTAAGTAACCTACATCGCTACCGAGCATGTGAAATTATGGACCCATATATTGTCGATATGTTGGGGTTAACATTTCGTTTAATGTTTGTCAATAAATATGATTAACAATCGTTAATATACGTAG
>NW_022146371.1:0-15470 GCF_002938485.1 Sitophilus oryzae | reverse complement strand
CGCCTGTTGGGTTTAAAGGTGGTGGGCTCCCGACCCTTGGAGGAGGTGGTAGCTTGTATGCCACTTACGGAGGATGGTCTCACGCAAGTGTCAGCCACCTCTCCTGTAGTTCTCTTTGGCTTTGGCCCCTTTGGAACTTTCATTGTTACTGTTCCCAGTGTCGCTAGGGGGTTTCCCCACAGCTTCACCGGTGATGTTTTATTACTATTATTTATCAGAATCTCATAGTGTTCCTTATGACTGCTTAGGACAGTCGCGTCCACTTTCTACAGAGCCCCGAGTAGAAGTAAGGAGTAAAATACAATGGGATGCCACCCGGTGCCCCAAGGTTGAGCTGTCCGTAGCCCCGCCCGGTATCGTTATTATGTCTTGGTGCAATTCCCTGCCCACGACACTACAGTCAGGAACAAGACGATGAGTGAGATGCTTATTAGACCAAGCCAAGTGCTAGAGGGGATTCCCCCCAGCACTTGACCAGGAGCTTCCCCACAACGACAAGGTCTTGCATCTCCTAGGGGATATATCCGAGTAATGCTATACTGGTGAAAAAAATTCTAAATGACATTTCGAACTCAAGTTACTTTCCAATTTGGAATTTAATATATAGTAATTAGATTGAATCTCATTGTCGTCAAGAAGCAGTTTTGAATTTTTTTATTTATAATTATAATATTATTTATTAATATTTATTTATTAAAACTTCTGTATTTTACATCCGAATTTTTAACTGAGTGATATTCTTGGCCGTCAATGTTACCTAAATTATATTTACATCGTAACATAGGAAGAAATCGTTCTTTTACACGAAAGCTCAATCTTATAAAAGAACTGTTTACGGTTGTAGCGGATAGTAGAAATTTAAGAAAATCGGTCAAGAGTTCTCTATAGAGCTTTTAGCTCACCAAATACTGTTAAGAAAGAAGTTTAAATCCTGAGTTTATTTTGCCGATCGAAGTTAACTATCTAAGGATAAATGAACAACTATTATTTGTTTATTATTTATTAGTTTTTTTTTTTTTTTCTCTCTTTATTTTAGACAGTAAATTAATATTAAATTAGATATAATATTTTTTTTTTTTTTTTTTTTTTTTTTTTTTTTTTTTTTTTTTATGAAATATTTTGTTTTGCAATCTCCAAATAATCTATGATTTACTATTTCATCACATAATTTGAATGTTATATTTCAAAACAGATAAAAAAAAATATTTCTATATTTTAACTACTTAAAAAAGTTAACTTCGTTCATGTAATTAAAGCGTGGTAGCTAATTATGTCTCATAACACGCGCACCTGTGACACTTATCGGATTGAACAAACACTTTTTTAATATCTACCATTAGATAAACGTGTAAAATATGTTAATTTAGGTACTATTGTTATAATTCAAAATGTGTAGCAATTAATATTCTATTCATTATCGCATTACTTAAAAGGTGAGATTGGCAATAATAATTGAAAATTATACTTTTCTACTATGGCACATTCTTGCTCAGAAGCTTTGTTCGCTTAATATTAGTTATATTTTAAGTTACAAAAACAATTTGTTGGAAAGTTTTGACCAGTGTTACGAAGCTGCAGACACAAGTTTAATAAAAGCGATATAAAGTTAATTAGTGTTTTTATTTATAACTTTGAAATCTGCTTATCACAAAGTACAGTACAAGTTATTCGTGTGCAGTTAATAATAATCAATAATTATTTTGCCGGGAGTAAAATAATGACGTGTGAGAGACTAGGATGAGGAAGAAACTAAAATGCAGTTATCCTGCAGTTAATGTGCAAAAATGTTTTGCGTTGATTGGGAAAACTATTTTGGAAACAAGAGAAAAGAAGATAATTTCTTGTTAAAAATCGCTGCTATATACGACACTGACAGAATTATTTCGAGCAGCTATTAATAGTGTTAATATTTACGATCTCGATTATTGCTATTTTCAATATCTACAAGTAACCAGGCACCTGAAGAAAGGACTCTCACTAAACCATATTTTGTCAAATATCGCAAGTCATTTCAAGCTGGCCAATTTAAACTTCGACAATTTTTATTTTTAATAAAATACTCGACTATATTCGTAGGGGAGATTTCTCCGTAGCGTGCTGACTCCGATTCAATCCGAAAATACATTATTTTTTACTCAGGAATCAATAGAGGGTCCATTCTATCGCCCACGCCGACATGAAGCCGAGAAAAAATCTCACGTTATTTTTCGGGTCGCGGAGTCTGATCGTCGCGTTTTCGGACTAAGTAGGTTATTAATACTTTTCTATTTTAAACTTCCGGCATTTAAAATTTATTATTCAATAGCTTATGTTATGGCTGGGCTATGGGAGAATTATTTATAGGCTTTGGTGTTAATTATAGACCATAAATGAGACTGATGCATCTCTTTTTTGGATTGGTTTGTCACAGAAAAAATTTCGAGATTTGAAATTGAGTAAATTCGATGATACAAAATCGCATTTTGTTTTTACTTGTTTGATTTTGTGTTTCGTTCCTATTTTATAAAATTCTATTAATATAATTTTTTTTTTTTTTTTTTTTTTGATATTTTATTTCCAATTTATATTTTAAGGTTTTTGAGAGATTTTTTGGCTGTTCACTGATTTCATCTTTCTATAATGAAATCTCAAATGTCATTTGTCGGATTTAGTACGCCATAAAGTATTAATAAATTCCGAGATAAATTTCTTTACTTATTTATCTCGGTTCCAGATGGAATCTGGTTTCCGTAGATAATTTACACTAGATTCTAGCATTTGTATAATAATTTCTTTCTAATTCTTTTAAAAGACAATTTATTTTTTTAATGTAATATTTTTTTATATTTTGTGGTGGATTCATCTCTCCCAAAAAATCCTTCATGGGTATTTCGCCACTGCACTGCAAGAAATCTTACAAAATAATATAGTTATTTATTTGTAAACCCACTTCCGCCTTAAAACCTAAACGGACACTGCTTGTCAGAAGTTATGTTTACAGGATTAAAAATTTGCCTAAACAAGAAAAAAATGCTTAACGTTCGGAAAGTTTTTCTCTTGCCGTCGTCGGGAACCAAAAAAAATACAAGAATTAATAAAAAAAAAAACTATTTAAAATATTTAAATTCAATTATTTCGAGAACACTTTCTTTTTAAAACATATATAGACCCTCTACAAGAAACCGTTTGCGTTCTGTTAATTTTTTTTTTTTCTAATAATTTAAACTTCAAATTAACAATTACTACCTGATTTTTTAATTAATTTCATACTATCAATAAAATATTACATTATTTATTCTCGAACTGTAATATGCAAACAGACGTCATATGTCATATTTAGCAATTATTGTTTTACTGTTTTTAAATTATATATAAGTAAATTAAGTATCAAAATTTGAGAATAGAATGGTTAAGTGTTGGATTGTAAATATTTTAAAGTGCCTATTGATTAAATTAGTGGTGAAAATGAAAAAGCTACATTCCATGAACCGTGTATTAAGTGTACTGATTAAGTAACAACAAACAAAACCAAAAAAATTGGGGGGAAAATTAATGTTTTATTCAAGTGCTTACCATTTCAATCTGAGCTAATATATTGTTATTATACTAACGGATGGTAGATGTTGAACAATATTGTTCTATTAAATACGAGTACTTGGCTACTAACTCCTTCAGTAATGAAATTGAAATTGGATCAAATTAAATCAGTCTTTCTATTGAAATCCTTAAAATTTTCACTATCTGAGTTAATATACTGATATATCGTTAGACGATAACTATTCGTGCCACAAACTTTGGTACGACTGATAAAGGACTGATATAGGGAGATGGCAAACTACCACTAACTCCTTCAGTAATGAAATTAAAATTGAATCAAATTGAATCAGTCTTTCTATCGAAATGCTTAAAATTTCCACTACTTATCTGAGTTAATATACTGATACTATATCACTAGACGACAACTTTTGTGCCACAAACTTTGATACGACCCTCGGGTACTGATATAGGAGATGGCAAACTACCCTTTGTAAAGCCGTCTTAATTACTTGCTTTTGTCAAAGCCCTGGGACTGAATAATGAGTTTATAACTCAAGAAAGAGGGACTCAATAATATCTGTAAGGTCGCGGTTGATTAACCCCCCCCCCCACTCATCTACATTCTCAGCTCATATTGGAGACGAGGCAGTGATTCTGTCTTTTAAATAGAAGTACTTAGCTAAATTATTAATCACGTTTGGAATACAACATTTTGTTATTTTTCTTACAAGTGTCTTCTTCCATATTAATTTTCGCACACAGGACCATTCATTCAGCTGAAGAACTCCTTCAGTAATGGAATCGAAATTGGATCAAATTGAATCAGTCTTTCCATTGAAATGCTTACAATTTCCACAATCTGAGTTAATATATTGAAATTGTATCAGTAGATAGTAGCTAGCATAGACCAAAATATTGATTCTGTCTTGTAAATACGAGTACTCAGTATCTTATTAATCATGTTTGGCATATAACGTTTCTGTTTATCTGCCACGAGTGTCTACTTTTATATTAGTTTTCCTAGTTCTTATTCATTGTTAAACTGTGAGGTTAGAGTAGTAAGGAGTAATATATAGGTACTTTTCTTTAATGTAAATTTAATTGCAATTGCTCTTTATAGAAGCAATGTTGTTTAATATCTAAAAAAAGCACGAATTGTTTAATAGTAAAATACTAAAGTCCGTTTTGTTATAGTCATGTATTTTATATTAAGTTAGTCCAATTATTTCTCTTATGAATAAATTGAAAATGGGCCCTATAATGCTACGATGTTTCTTAACAACTGGTTTTTAGATTGTAGATTGTATGGGACGGGGAAAGTTATTATAAATCATCATTTAGTCTCAGGGCTTTGGCAAAAGCCAGTATCTGAGACGATATTACAGAGCTTAGTTCTCCATCCCCGATATCAGTCGTATCAAAGTTTATATGGCACGAATGCTTGTCGTCTTGGCGCATTCAGTGATAAGGTGTTCTGATGTTTCCCCATTTACCCTATAGAATCATCATTCACCGTTGTTTCTTAGCTTCAATTTACTGAGGTGTTCATTGTGACAATCTTTAGAATAAATAATTGTTATTTAAATCGAGGAAAATAATTGATTTTTCTCGGTCATAAATACTGAACAATTTCTTTAAATGTCTTAGACTGTTGGAGGATTCCCATTCTATAACAACTGGTTATAAGAGAAGATATTTTTTACAGTCATTCAGCTAGAAATCGAATTGAATTGTAAAGCGTGCTTTTATCACCTCTCGCAACTTATTTATACACTGACCAACAAATTCCTAATTAATCAACTACCGCTACAGCTTTATCAATATTTATTATAGGCGGTAGTAAAATGTCCATTAAAAATAGATAATGAATGAATTAATGACCAGAGAGCGTTGTCCCGATTCAAACGGCCGCGACCGGCAGAACGGTTTCCATTTTCTAAACCACGCACTAGAAAGAAAAACAAATTTTGTCGTGTATATTTATTTATTTTGGGGCCTAATCTGTTTGCTGTAACAACACAAACGATGCAGGCTGTTTATGATATTTCGGAATATCGTTAATGGAGTTACGAGATTACGATCTTCCATAACGTAAATTTGTAGATTAAAAGATTTAGAATTTGATAGTAAATTTAATTACACAAACCATTATTTATAAATCATCCTATATTAAAATATTTTTTAATATGTCAACTTCGTAAAAAAAAATAATGTTCCACCGAGGGGTGTGTCACTTGATTAAAAAATGTACATGTAGTGCCAAAGTATCATTTTACTGCTAAGCGGCTGCCAATGACTGCGAAGAAAACTGCCTATGCCTGCTATATAATTATAGTCGACTGATGCAAACACCCCTGGTGTTTGACCATAACAATAACTTTTCTCTTTATTATATTGCACTCAATTGTTAACTTTTTCTGACTAATTATTAGTACTACAAAAAAATTGAATTTACTGCAATCAATTGCATCGTTTGTAGTTTATATACATCTAAAGACATTATGTCAAACTATGTTGATTTCCAAATTTTACTTAGTTCATTAATTCCAAGACACCTTCAGTTCTTTAGTCATTTGTCACAACGATAACTTTTTTCTTTATTAGAAAAAAATTGCGCTCAATTGCTTACTTTTCCTGGCTAATTATTAGTACTACAAAAAAATTGAATTCGTTACAATCAATTGCATCATTTCATCATAATTATCATCATTTAGCTTATTCCGTCCACTGCTGCACAAAAGCCTCCCTCAACTCTAGCCATTTCTTTCGTGCCACTTGAATCCAGTTTCCAGCCACACTCTTACTATAATCTGTCCAATGGCTAGAAGGTCGTCGTCCTCTGCTTCTATAGGCCTTGTGCCTTGGTCTCCATTCCACAAGTCTCGTTGTCCACCGTCCATCTGTTATCCCGGACACATGTCCTGTCCAACAGACCCTGACAGATATCACCATCAGTTGCATCGTTTGTAGTTTAAAATATATACAATTAAAGACATTATGTCAAACTTTCTTAATTTCCAAATTTTACTATATTTAAAACTATAAGAATTTCGGATTCCATTGTCTTTACTTATTTTGCTTACCCAAGTTCACACTTGATAATGGTGAGAAATATCACTGACCGTTATTAAGTAAGAACTATATATTTACTATACTTCACTAATTCCAAGAAACTATTTCATTGAATTTTTCTGCTACAACATAAAACTACAAAAACATTGAAGATTTTTAGACATTTGTTAAAACAATATTTTTCCTCTTTATTAGACTGATTATTTATCAGTAGGTACTACAAAAAAATTACTAGAACCAATTACATTGTTTATAGTTTATATACAACTAAAGCCATTATGTCAAACTATGTTAATTTCCAAATTTCTTTGCATAGCAACTGTTAAAATTGCCTTATATCTATCAAAAATAGTAGATAAAATAGTACCGTATGATCGAATAAAAACGGCGTCAACGATGGCTATGAAATGAAGATCGCTGTCATTTTATATGTAAAATTATATGGGAAATGGCATCGATCGTCATTTCCAAGCCAACTGGACGCCGTTTTTTTCGATCATACGGTACTTTAACCGCAAGGGTAGATTAAATGATACTTTAACAGAGAGGATACGTTAAAAACTTTATTTCTTCTCAATCTTTTTTATTTCTGCTACAATCAATTGCCTAATTTGTAGTTGAAAATAAGCTACAAAACGAAAGGTTTACTTTAAAGTGAGTTCCAACGTGGCAGAGCTAACATGAATCCCTTGTATAGTCTTTTGGCATTGTTACACTTGTATTCAGGCTGAGTTCTCTAATTTTGAGTTAACAACCAACCAAAGATTTTGTTATATAGAATGATATTTAAATAACTAATAAGTTGTTCTGATTATGGAAACAATTTATCTAACATTTCATTAACTGCACGACCATTGGTCGATAAATTCGTGCGCTCGGCAAACAAAAATCCACTTTTACCATCGGATTAACACTTCGTCCTCCAGTTAAAACCGATAAGCCGTTAAAGCTCGGCGCGTTTAAACGTTATCTACGGCAATTAAGTTGCATAGAGAGCATCGCTTCTACTTTATGTATATTGGTTTAAGTCGGTTAGTTTATTTTGTAGGGAGTTGTTTTCTTTCCGAGAACCGTTTAAATATACTTCTTTAAGTCGACAGCGATACTAGCGGTGGTAGTTTCTTTTTTAGCGTTTTATTTTACTTCGAACCGCTTAGCGCGTACAGATGATTCATTATTTCGGTTTATTCGTTTGGTGTGTGTAGCGTACTTCGTAAGTGCATTTAATTATGTAGGGTCTCCAGAGACCTAATGAGCTCAGTTTGGAAATAAATCGACAACATCTAAGATACAAAAATATAATTATTTTCTTAAAGCTAGAGAGTAAGAATCACATTTCATATTCCAGTACAATATCATGCAAATAAAAACATATATTTCACGATTTCAATCTTAATTTAAACCTTCTCACCCTGCTTGAAACTAAAAAAAACGCTTTACAGAGGTCAGGGGTATGACTTCCCTCGTCGTCAGCAGCAAAAACAAAAAAGATAACCGCTAAAAAATAGAAAAATGAACAAATAATAAAAAAAAAAAAAAAAAAAAAAAACATAAAGATATTCTAATCTTCTGAAAGAAATGTAAAATTTTGGAACTCAACTTTGGTAGTAAAAATGTTCCATTTGATGTGATTTCTTTAGTAACAATGTTTATATAAGTCCGTTGTTAGTAGATCGAAATATCAAGTTACTTAAAAATTTTAAAATCAACAACAAATATTTAGCCTGTTTTAATGGCGAAATCCCGGAAGGACCGTCTACAATAAAGCTATTACAAAGATATAGACTGCACTTAGAAGCAACAATGAGACTAGGACGGTTTGAGAATCCATCCAATTTAAGGCGCTTTCTCTGAAAACGTTTTAGTTTTATTGGGCTTGTAAGAAATACTCTTTTAGAATGACCGTAAAACTAAAACACGTGTTATGCCGTAGCAAATGGCAAATACAGTTAGAAACATATACAAAGTATCTGAAATTATCTATCCAATTCAATTCAACTTGAGCTTAGAGTGTTCTTAATTGAATGTAAATAAGAATTTCGTTTTTGATTTTACATTTTTTATGATTTTTAATTATGGTGTAGCTTGTCACAAAAATCTGGGTTAGCAGGCGTGTCAAAGTCAAAACTAAGCTGGGTACATAAACTAGTTGCTAAATAGTATTCTTTTAAGGGCGCACTGTGCTCTATACGATATTTCAAACAATTGGTGCAAATAGTTTCAAACAATTGGTGCTCCAACAGAAAAATAAACCAATAGTTCACCACAATACACTAAACCTAACCATGTTAGCCTCATCAGCAGATGATTTATCAACATGACAACCGATGACAACGAACTATCTACTGATGATATGCTAACATGGTTATCAAAAGGCGGGTCCAGTGGATATTAAAAGAAAAGTGTTTTGATCTAGTTTATTTCGCTATCAACAAATCCTTCAACTATTTACAAGATCTTAGATTAGATGTCTCCAAAAGCGTAGCTAATAAAATAATGGTCTAGAATAGAAAGAAATCATTTTGAAATCACCAACAAAAGATAGTTTAACCAGTTTTAAACTATACATTGTTGTGGAAGGTTAACAATAAAATACTAAACAAAATAATCGTATTTACTTTGTGTTATGCTTTACTTTGGGTACTTTTATCGGAGTTGTCTACAGTTATAAAAAGATAACACAAATAGCTACGTCAATGATAAAAAATGATCAATTGTATTTTCTTAGAACGATTAAAAATAATGTAGTTGATTTGGATTTTTTAGTGCTAGATTTTGTAAGTTCTATATTTGGTTGTTATTTTCTATTACTGAATATCGAAGACATATTACCTTGACATAAGTCTCAAATGTTAAAAAAATTATTAATTTTCCTGCTCCATTAAAGAATAATATTTCCTATTTAAAAATTGATTCAAGTAAAATTATTCTTTAGGTCATAAATTATTAAAATGTTTTCTACAAACCTAGAGTTAATTAATGCTCCCAAGTACTTTTCCTCTACTGTGACTTCACAAATGCCATCATTTTCAAGTGTTTCATAGTTACCAAAAATTCTCATCTTTTTATGTAATATTTTAATTATTGTTTGTGAGAAGGATTTTGTTTGTTTCCAAACAAAATTCCTGTGCGGGCGACTTTTTTTTGAAAGAAATAGCGGCATCGGCAAAGTTTACAGAATAAATATATCGGTGACCTATATGTGAAACACGACACCCGCTGTATATTTTAGCCGTATAGGACTGGAGGTAAGTCGCTAATTACTTGTAAATCCGATTTAATAAAAACATGATTAAAATAAACAAAATGTAATTAAAATAAAAAAAATCATTCATTTTTTGCATCCTGGTTTCAAGTGAAAAACTATTGAGCATTTGATTTTTCTGGGCTGGAACTTCTTGGAAGTCGTCTAAAAATCGACTAAAGCAGTCAATAAATTTTTACTTTACAAAAATTTTGAAATTTTCTTAATATTTTTACGTGATTTAAAAATTAGTCCATAACCAAAAATATTCCTCTCCAAAATACTTTAATGATTAGAATTAATTATAATAATATATAGAATTATTAGATAAAACAACTACTTCTACTTATTTTCACTCATTCATAATTACACAATATTTTAAAAATAATATTTTGTTTATAGATAAAAGTGTAAGATTTTAAATTAAAAAGAAAACATATTAATGAACAAATCAACATGATGCAGATATCGTTTATGAATGACATGGATGCTGACATGATGTATACATATTTTTTTCAAGAGCTACATTATCATATTGACATTGATAATTGTTTTTTCTTTATAATTGATACGATTTTAGTAATGATTATTTTTCAATAATTAAAATTGGGACAGATAATCAAGATTATATTATGACGCACCCAAGTTATAGAAAGTTAAGAAATATCTATTTTATAAAGAAAATACTGCTTTCCAAACATTTTACAGTAAACTAAATTCAATTTTTCTTTCTAATTTTTTGAGAACATACATTTTCAATTTTAATTATTCTTTGTGCTGCCATTAAATCATTTTCGAATTATTACTCGGTACTTTCTTCCTCGACAAGAAGCGGCTTAATAGAAATAAAAAAATAATACATATGTTCAGAGGCAAAACGAACCAATTAAATACACAGACTCGCTTGGTGGGAACGAATGTTAGTCATTATTATCGAATTAAAAAATTCCAGCTGCATAGGATACAGCTTGCTAATTTGATAACCGCTGTATAGCGCCGTGTCTGGCTGGTAGGTTTGTTTGGAAATACGGATTTCGTGTCTTAAAAGATGCTAAAATGTCAGGGAATTGGTGATTTATGACACTCCGAATAAAAAACAAATGAAAAAAAAAGAAATGACTATCATAAACTAACGAGTTATGCTATCCCTGTTGTTTCGTAAATTATAAACTTTTGTTTCTAGGTATATGCATTTTTAAAAATGTTAATTTCGGAATTTAATAGCTTTCTTTAATATTTAAAGTGATTTTATAATTTTGAAAATAATTTTATATTATTTTTTGATATTTTTTTCAAAATAATGTCTTGTTATTATTGAGCAATCTGAAACTTTGTAATATTTATGTTTATTTTCTTATATTATTTATTTATTATACTTATCATGTCATATACCGCATGAAAATATTTTGTAAAATATATTTACGATATAAATATCTCTAATGGAAGGTTCGAGATGCAAAATCTGAATCACGTATTTAAAGATGATTTTGATATTCAGCTTTGGTTAGTACTTTTTCCGCCATTTTTGTACTAAAGATAAATTCAAGTAAAAAATTTTCAATTTATATATATATATATATATATAAAAAGTTCATATTTCGGTTATCTGATGTAGATAGTAAATTTGGATAAGTTCTGATTATGATTAGGTGCTTTGTTTATAATATTTAAGTTTATATTATTATGATGTTTTTTAACTGCTATAACAGATTAAATTTATTGTACTAAGGTTAGAACACTAATACAATTTAATACCTAACTAATTAATTAATAAAATATTATACCTATTTTATATATTAATAATATAATATATCTCATAAGCATTTTTATATATACAGTTTTTTGGTATGCTTGTATCAACTTTCATCTGTCCATTAAAAATATTGCTGTTTACATTAAGCTTCAGTTTCATTTTAGAGTAGTGGGCGCATTATAAACAAATTTTGATTTAATATATCTCAATGATGTTTAATGTTTTTGAGTATGAGGCAAAAAATATTTATATTTAGTCATTTTATAGTTAGTCGACAAGTGGCTGAGCTGAACTAATTTAGTAAATTAACTTGTTCATCACTGATTGAGATTAAAAAAACTGCAGCGTTTATATTCCGACGTGTTTTTTAAATTAAAGTATAAAAATGTTTTGGCATTATTAAAAGCTATAATATTGATTGTCATTACCTATTTTGCTGGCGTCACGTATTTTACGTTTCTGATTCATTATATTTTGTAACACGCGCCCTAATTGAAGATAATGTGATCTTTGTGGTTCACATCGTTGGGGGTAATGGATCCAAAATTGCAGAGAAAAATGAAGAGGATGAGGGGGTGGATAGTTTTATTACATTCCGCGGACGTGCCACGTTTCGAGCATTTAATCCGATTAAGTTCTGTCTGGAACGGAAACTGAAACACTTTTCGGAAACCGTTGTGTTTTTAATACTTGGAAAATTGAAATTACATAAGATGGGTTCCACTTAGTGTCGATGGTCAAAATATCTTTATTACACTCTCATATATTATTCATTAATTTAACTGTTAGTAGGGTGAGCCTTAAATAAGTGCGATTATTTTCATGGCTAGTAGATCTCGATGAAAGAAACATATTTTCCCTTTACCGTTTTTCAAATAAGTCCAAAATAACCGAGTTATTCAAGTTTGAAAATAAACAACCAAACCAAACCAAACCGTCAGATTTTTTTCTGAATTTGCATCACATTTAGTGCCGTAAGCATGGTTATATCAGATATTTAGAAAGTATACCTTGGGAAAATTTTCGGTGAACAGGCAGTTCTAAAAAGTTTTCTAAAATATACGGGAAAATTTAAAATGAAAATGATTTTCAACAACTTTTTTTTTCGATTCATAGACATCTAATTCAATCCTGCTAACTAGAAAAGGGACACAACACTCTACTGGACGAGAACCGTTCTGCTTTCCAAGTGGAAACCAGTTTAAAGCGGAACTGAAGAACCTGGAGGACTCCATCCAGAACCTGGAATGGGAATCCTCCAACGGTCTAAGACACTAGAAAAACTTCCTCAGAACTTGAACTTCCGACCGAGAAAAATCAAAGATTGATTTAAGTAAGACCAATCTTCGGATTGTCACGGGGCTTCTAACAGGACACTGTCTCCTCAACAAACACCTCAGTAGTAGATTGAAGCTGAGAAACAACAGCGAATGCAGATTGTGTGGGGAAAATGGGAAAACAACCTAACCTAACCTTATCACTGAGTGCGGCGAGACGACAACCGTTCGTGCAATAAACTTTGGTACGGCTGATGTTGAAGATGGAGAGGTGGCCTCTGTGGAGCCGTCTCGGATACTGGCTTTTGTCAAAGCCCTGAGATTGTATGATGAGTTATAACCCGCTATAACTCAAGAAAGGGGAACAGACAATTGATCTGTAGGGTTGCGGTGATTAAGCATTCCTCCTCCTAAGCATTCTGCATTCTACAGGTTTCTGGAGTCGGAATATACCACCCCTAAAAATATTTGCAATTGTTTAAGACTGACCCAGTATGTATTTGTTTCATTATTTTTCATTGAACTCTGCATGTCTCAGATTTATGCTTAAATGTGTGACAGACTCATTTCAGGGAAATGTATAAGTTATTTGCCAGTGCAACAGAAATCTAAAATATGACCAGTTTGACAGTGACTCTTATAAATCCCAAGCAACAAAAAACTCATAACGGACAAAAAACATTTAAGATTATCTTTCATTTGCGAAAATTTGTTATAATTTTTAAACTAATGGTCTGAAATAATAATAAAATTATGATATAATTTTATAGAACTAAAACAAAGTTTAAATAAAGTAATCAATAAAATATACAGAATACAGGACGATAAATATTTTTAAAGCTTTCTTGTTTTATTTTATGTATCTCGAGTGTCACTAAAAATCTGTCCAAACAAAGAAGATTTCGAATAAATATATCTTGTTCTACTTCCTATTTAACCTAGTTGGTTAAATTAAGTACAATCATATCATATATTATTAGTTAGTAAATAATATTAGTTCAATGATAAAAATACTTTTACTAAAAGCAAACTTACTTATGTTACTCGCTGACGAGTATTTGACACGCATCAGAAGATGGTTACGCAAGGCGTTTCCTGTCATGAGCTTTTCTGTGACTGAAAAGCCCGATACGTGATGTTATCTCTCTTCCGCACTCCGGACATTCAAAAATCTTAGTACTTTGTTGTCTCCTTACTTTTTGGTTGTCGTTATTAACAGAATTTACAATTATTAACAAGAATTTACAAAAGCAACCACTGATTAATACACAGCCACAAAAAGATCTTAAATTATTTAGATAATTTAATAAAATACGACTCTAAAAATATTTTTGAATTGGTGCCATCTTGATGCCAACAAGTAATTAATAATAATGAGATGCCTTGAATATACAATTAAAATTAATAATCTGTTTTTCTCTAATTTATCATCAGACGGTATAGTATATAGTTGAAATAAATAACGAAATTTATTTTTAAAATTTACTATAATTAAAGATAAAATTCGTTCCCTTGAAATAATGAATGAAAACATGTTGTACGTTGACGTTTCATATTTTGTATTTTCTTAATCAGTCATTCGGAATGTTTTAACTAAATATTATTTTGTACAATCATGCTATTTGTTAATTATTATATATTGGTTACAAAAGAACATCTACAGATGCCTGAGCGATACATACAGGGTGTTTTAAAAAACATGTGCCATCTCTCGTGGGGAGATTCCTCCCGTAAAAATAAGATTTATTTTTCATATCAACATAGGTCTGATTCTGCTTTGTTTCCTAGCTACAGAGTGTTAAAATCTGAATATTTTTTCGATTTATTATTATAATTTTCTTCCAAGTACTTTTAGCGTTTCAAATGAAATTTTGAGGGTAAAAGTTACTATAAATGCGACATATTTTAAGGCTAAAAAAGTATCGCCAGATTCACCAGGGACTTGCATCACTGGAATATTTAAAAAAATCATATACGCCACTGATTTTTTTTTCTTTTATTAGCGAAATAGTGTAAGCAGTTTAATGCCGATTAAAAGTTGTCTCTGGATATTTTGTCGATTTCGGCCTCCTAGATGACATAAATGCAATTTTTTTAATTTGCCTTGATCCAAAAGTCTAATAGCAACCCTTAAAAAAGCTTAATATCATTCAATTGCGAAAGTTTTAAATAAGTACTCATTAATTCCTCAAAAAATACGAAAAAAAGTTCCTATAACATGGGTATGGGAATGCATAGTTTTAGAGTTACAGGATGTTAAAACTTTTAAAAATTAGGTTTTTGTAATTATCTTAAATACCATATCTTTTTATTTGAAATTGCTGTATGTTGGACTAATAGTAATAATAACTAATTTTAATAATATTTAATAATAAATTAGGTAATATATGTATATAATTTATTAATTTCATTTTTATTTTAATTTTATTAATTGAAGACACAAGTGGATAAAGGTGTTATGTAACATTTTTTCAAAAGTGGCTTTTTTGGCTTGAAATTGACTCTTGGGACTAATATTTTCTATTGATACTTGAGTTATTTCAGAATTGTGATAAATAGGCGAGATTTTCAACGTATAAAGGTGTTATGTACCGTATTTCAGTGATTT
>NW_022146370.1:13868-16688 GCF_002938485.1 Sitophilus oryzae | reverse complement strand
TAACAAAATTATTACAAATACCAGAACGTATCCTGAAATCAAAACTAGTATATTAGGTATTTACTTTAGATGGTCTATACTTACTTTGCTATAAATATGGTAATCGTAATTCATACAGGGTGTTCAAAATTCTACGCCGAACTTTCTAGAATATAAAATAATTCTTTGTTTTTTTTTAATCGAACACCCTGTATATGATTTGTTTATCAGATGGAAGTTAAAAAATGGAAATTTTTAGTATCTAAAGTATTTAAAAATTTTAATGGGTTTGTAGATACACGCAGTTTTATTTCATATGGCTCTTTAAACGGTAAGATACGAGAGAAAAATTATTGGGTGGCTTTGATAAAAATTTACTCTGAAAAATATGAAATATAAAACCGCGAATATCTGCTCTGCGACACCGCTAAAATTTTGAAATACTCTAATTACAAAAAATGTTCATTTTTGAGTTCTCCATCTATTGAAAAATAATATTTAAAAAAATGAAGAATATTTATTTTATTTTATTATAAAAAAATAAATACCTAATCTACTTTTGATTTGAGGATAGTTCTTGTATTTGTAATAATTTTTTAAGAAATGTGGAAGAATATATACTTTATTATTTATTTATGAATATCTTTGACACTATTGAAATATATTTACTTTTATCTTAGGATTATGTAAAGTGATCTGAAAGAAAGCCAAAAATGCAACAATATACAGGGTGTTCCATTTAAAAAAATCATCCCGATCCACTGATACTTTTTTGGGCCACCCTATAGAGGTTAAAATATTTTCCTCAATTACACTCTAGTACAATCATACTTTAGATTTGTACTCTAACAAAATTCCCAAGTTTTTTTTTATTCTAGAAGCTACAGATACCCGAAGCACTCTTGCCGAACCCCATATAACTTTTTTAAACATTATGTTCAAATATTAATGAACAAATTTTAATATACCTAAGTCTGGAAATTAGAAATATTAATAATAAAATAACTATGCAAAGTTTGCCTAAAATGTTTGTAAGATGGCGGTACTTCCACTATAGTGCGAAAATTTTTGGTACACTTGTATAAGTATCCTTTGCCCTATATACCGAAAACTAACCTATTGAATAAGAAAGAATTTTTTTGACAGTTGTTTAAACTTTGTTCTTAATTTTAACATTAAATATATTATCTTACAATATAATATATTTTTGTATTTCTCAGCATCGAAAATTTTAAAAAATTTACAACAGGGCCATTTTCTAAAAAGTAAACACGGCTCTCCATAGGCGTTCTATTAAATTCAAATAAATTAAGTAGTGTATTTTAGTATAATATGATTGATAAAAAATACGTGTTAGGTAAATAAACGTTTTTACAAAAATATGAATAAATAAAGAAGAAAATATGATTGAAAAAAAAACTGAAACTTGTAAAGCCACTCTCAATTGATTAAAAATAAAATCTTAATTAGTGTAATATAATCTAACAAGAAAGAGAATTACATTTTACTAACATATACGGGAATAACGTAAGAATTATTTTATGATTACCTGACATGAAAATTAACATTTTACTTCTAAATTTTCCCACGAGTAAGAAATATATGTACATAAAAAAATACATCTAGATAACAAATATAGCATATGTATTTATATATGATGGAATAATGATTCTAATTATGTCATTATTTTATTGTTTAAGTTTTTAAAGCAAACATATTTTAAGAACAAAAGATAGAAAAATGTAATTATCTTACAAATGTGTTTTTTTTTCTTTAAATTGCAGCGGTTATAACGTGGATCAGAAGAATATAAATTTAAATAGATAGACGGCGAATAAAAATGATTGAATAGCAATAAATGCCATGTACATATTTTAAGTCAATCTATTCGTGCTTAAATAATAAAAACAACGTCAGTTTAGGAAATAGAGCATATTTTTTTTATTTTATTTAATAGTTTAATTTCTAAAATTGAAACCAAACGTATTGCCACTGTCATAAATTCTTCTATTGTCATCCTGTATTGTTTACAAATTTGTCTGTGAAATTGTTTATGAATTTACACGAGCACAGAGATAACGGCAAGGTTGGGAGTAGTTGCAGTTTGTGAAAAAAGGTGGTGGAAAAGTCAATAAATCTCAGCAAAATGTATTTTGAGGTGGTAGAATGTAGAAATGAGTGGGATAGGGTTCATCACTGCGGCTTTACAAATCTGTTGTCTCCCCCTTTCTCGAGTTATAACTCATCATACAGTCCCAGGGCTTTGACAAAAGCCAGTAGCTGGGACGGTTTTATAGAGGGTAATTCTCCATCTCCAATATCAGTTGTACCTAAGTTCATGGCACCAGGTGGCACAAATGGTTGTAACAGCTGGTACAATTTTAAGAACCTGACAACACTGGTTGGGAGTAGGTAACTAATGCCAGAAATACTGCATAAGCGAGGACCGCGACACTGTGGAAGTCGGAACCTCGATTACAAAATAGCGTTATTTTGTCGCGGTATTTTTCTGGAACGGTCGCTACTGTAACGCGACTCATGTGGACGCGACTCACTATTGCTGATTGCTAATTTTTTTTACGTATATTAATTTATTTTTATTTTGGTTTAGTATTATTCAAAATATATTTATTTATACTGTTTAAATATGATCTTTTGTGTTTTTTTTCAGGTATTATAAAACAGGAACCAGACGAAATATCTCTAACACCGAAAACTTGGCAACAGAGGTTACAAGTTCGATATCCTCATTTAGAAGAACAAAACTACAATATAAATGTACCAGAGAGTGACACAGATTACTTCATATTAAGGATTCCGAAAAATATTGATGTCTCCCTT
>NW_022146370.1:0-9910 GCF_002938485.1 Sitophilus oryzae | reverse complement strand
GTGGCCATGTATTGCTAACGATAATACTGATCTCTTTATTAGCAACGAAATTTTACCAAAGTAATATTGATGAAATGACCAGAACGGTAATATAATGCTCAAGAAAGATTTATATAAAATATTTCTATGTCCTATATGAATATAGGTATAGCACAATATCCTCAGATACCTACCTTTATGAAAGGTTCGAAAGATTGGTACCTGCGGATTTTGTCCTATATGATTACATTAATTTTACCATTAAAATAAAAAAAAAAAAAAAAAAAAAAAAAAAAAAAAAAAAAAAAAAATCAACTTTTTTTAAAAAAAGTTCAAAAAAAGTTTTTAAAAGTTGAAATCCCAAAGCAAACCAACATGAGGTATAACTAAAATATCTCTTTTACATACATCTTTTTCATCTCTATAAAACTTTCTTACCAAATTTTTGAATCTAAATCCCAGTAACGACATCACTGGATACTCTTTTTACAACACTGAAACGAATGTCATCCAGACCAAAGCAGCACAAAATATAGATAGCAATGTACATGGGAAAACATTCATGTTTTACTGACATAAAAAGTTGGGTGATAAAATCCTATATATGTTTCCGTCTCTCGAGCATTTCATCCCATTTTGTTTTGTTTCAAAATCTTGTTTACTTAAATGTCCTGTCCTGAATCGGGAGGCATTAAAGTGTCTATGTTTTGTTCGTATACTTTATGACAATTTGTCGGCGCAGTGTGGATTGCGTGTGCTGCCAACAGTGGGAGGGGGAGACCAGTGAACTGCCACATGACATTAAACTCATCTGCAAACCACTAAACTTTGACTCATTGTAATTCCTTGTTGGCCAGGAAGTGGGACAATTTGTCTCTTCAAGTTTGTCTTGTCAGAGGTCTCCATTTTTTGTGATAAGTTTGTTATATTCCTTGTTTTGTCTCAAAATCGTGAATTTTATCTTGAATCGTACAGTATTGATAACATTTTCCTTTTAAAAAAAAAAAAAAAATTACAAAAACTATTAATTTTGTGGTACATATATAAATAAGTATACAAATGGACGGAACAAAATAAAAATAAAATAGAGAAAAAAAAAAAAAAAAAAAAAAATACTAATATAGAATGTTGATTTACCTTTCAAAAGTCTTTTAGTTGCCTAAGTAATAAATGTAGACATAAAATTGTGATTTATGTACACTAAAAATAGGTCAACACAAAATCAAGGCCTGCTTGATATCAGAAGATAAAACCAAATATTCTCCATTCTTAAATAGATACCCATAACTTTATAACGTTCGAAATGGTTAAACGTCAGCATTTTTTAAAGTCTATAGCCAACTAAGGATTCTACTTAAAAATTATATTTTTATTTTTTCTGACAAAAGAGCAAACATAGAAAAACCGACTATGCCACTGGATTGTGCTTAAAAATGTGCCTTAAGAACGTTTTACAGAATTTTATTATTCCGCAAAATAGAAAAAGTTATGGGCAATTCTTCAAATGGTAAAAAAATTCAAAAGACCCCGTATCTCAGTTGACTCCATGACATCTATGTTTGGTTTTACCAGGTTTCCACTCTCATCTAGTCAGGAAATGAACGAGGGGTAAATCGTAGAGGGAAAAGTGTACACTATAATTCTACTCACACATTCCTCTGAATTCCTTGTAATTCCCTTCGGAATTCCCTTTGAATTCCTGGTCTCTGCTGTCATATCAATCATTCAAGTCTCTCCTGAATCTTTGGTAATGAACTCGGTAATCCCTTTCAGTCTCTGAACCAAAGTGCTGCTACACCTCGGTTCTGCAGTTCCACAAGGAATTCTTATGATTTTATAAATGTCTAATGTCTCTATAAGTACCAGATCCAAATAACAAAAAGTACTCATTACGAGATTTAATATGCCTTTAGTTAAATCTTTTAGGACTAATAGGGATAAAATGAGTAAAAATACTGAAATAAAAAAAAAAAAAAAAACTTATTAAAATTAATTTTTCCCGGGATTTTTTGAAAATGACAGGTACCTAGTTATACTCATATCTATAGGAAAGGAAATTAATAAACTTCAATTGTGCGTCATAATATGATCACCAGTAAATTCCATAAGATTACGCATGGTATCATTGATGAAGTAAAAATCAGTTGTATAAATCTCTCCCCATATATATACCTGTGGTAATGGTTCCATGAAATGAAAAATTAACTTTTACACCTCTCTGGCAACTGGAATAAAAAAATCTTAAGGAGGCTACCTCTTCTTTCAAATGGCGAAATCAGGGAACGTTATAAGTAGATCTCTCTGGGGTGGTTCGGCCGTACTATTGGAAAATATTTTAGATATATAATCGAGGGTACAATATTAAATTAAAAGTGAATATCTAACCCAGATATTTGATAATGGGAAATTTTGGAAGCGAAAAAAACCTACCTACTATAGTATTAAAATACTAATAAAAAAAAAAAACACTTTTTTCTTTTAAAATTTAGTAACGCACTGCATTAGTAGACGTATACGTAATTTTAAATGTCTAAGTTAATTCCTTTTATAAGTTGTTTGTAATTCCCAGGACTCTCTAATTCTATGAATCTTGCAATTCATTGGAATCTAATATTGAAATAATTAAATTCCTTTGAATTCCTCAATTCCCTTTGAATTCCTAGAATCTCTTCATAGTGTACAATCTATAATTCCAGGTTTACCCTCAGAAATGCTCTCTGCTAAAAATAGACTACCCTGACCACTTTAAACAATTTGTAAAATTAATATTTAAAAAAAAAAAAAAAAAAAAAAAAAAAAAAAAAAAAAATAAAACAAAGAATAAAACTAAAAAAAACGTATTTATAAAAAAAAAAAAAAAAAAATCTAAAAATAATAAAGATATCTAAACTAACACCTGTTTCTAACTACACACAACAAACATCTTTTACTCACAAAGTTACACTGATTTATTAGGTACTGATATAATAAGTCCAAAAGCTTGCTTAGTAGCCCTCTGTAATTCCTCTCTCTGTCCCAATGGTTTTTATATATATTAGGTCTCTAATTTCCTCCATGCTAAAAGTCAAAAGAAGTTAAATCATAGGATCTAGCAGGCTAAGATATAAATCCTCCCTGTTCCTTTTAATCCAATTCTTAAATCTCCATTTTAATAATTCCCATGGTAAACTATGTATGTTTTGAATTTAAATTGGTAATAATTAATAAGAAGAATGGTTGATTTACCTTTTCAAAGTCTTTAAATATGCAGATAAATAATACTATGAATATTAAATTGTGATAAAAAATATTTAGTAAATCCAGTTCAACACAAAATTAAGGCTCTGATATAAAGATAAAACCTAATATCTTCATCTCCTTAGAAATAAATAATTCCATATAACTTCTTTATATCGTTGGAAAGGGATAAACGCCAGCATTTTTTGAAGCTCATAAACCAACCATGATTTCCATTTAAAAAATTATATTTTTTATTATTTCTGACAAAAAGAGCAACTCTACAGAAAAACTGACTACACCACTGGATTGTGCTTAAAGAAGTGCCTTAAGAACGTTTTTACAGAATTTTATTATTCCGCGAAATACAAAAGTTATGGGCAATTTTCCAAATGGTAAAAAATTCAAAAAGACCCCGTATCTCGCTTGGCACTGAAAATATCAACAGGCGGTTTACGCCATTAAACGTGTCTCAGAAATCGAGCCTATGGCATCTATGTCGGTTTTGCTCTATCTTATCAGGAAATAGGTTTTCTCTGTTAAAACAGAGCAATTTCGACCACCCTGTACATTACATACCTATAAAAATATTTTTTATTTTATGATTTTTAAATTTATGTTTAGTATTTTTAAAGTCCATTCAGATAAACATAAAATCTAAAATATTCTATACAAACAAAACGGGTATTATTTATTTATTTGTAAAAGGAATACCTACAGGCGGTAATTTCGTCAGGAGTAACCCTAAGTTCAGTAAACCGTTGCGTAAGAATTCAGGTAGTTTTGCTATCATATAAGCATCCACCCTTTAGTTTACGATAAGATTGTAGAGCTGTAATAACTATTAAGTTTTTTTTTCCAGTTCACTATCAGTGGCGGAGAGCGAATAAGAGTATGAATGAAAGATCTTTGATTAGATCATTTTGAGAGTTTTGAATTTTTAGAAATTATAGTCTCAAAATTCTCATACACTTTTCAGACGCCACTGCAATAAGGAGTTTTATTGCAGATTTACTGAGAAAAAAACAAAGCATTGAAAGCTATAGCATTAGTGTTAAAAAATTCCTTAGTTTAGCGTAGTTAATTCCATAGTATGAAAATAAGAAAAAAAATAGTAAATAAAACAATTAGAATCCCCTGCATGTATTTCCAATATATTGATGTAAAATACGGGAATAATAAGGACTAATTTGTGATTAAGATTTTGTGTTTTCAAAATATTTAAATATTTTAGGGATAAAATTATTCATGATGAGTCTTTACTTAAAATTTTTACACCAACATACGCTGGCTTCAGAACGAATTTTTTATTCGTTTTTTTTTTCTACTACTTAATTGTTGTCTTCTTCATTATACGCCACTGGTGGTTGAAAATATAAAACTAAAAGTAGTATCAAGTATCAGACACAGCTACTTTTGTTGCGCAATTTTTTTGCAGCCGCTGCAAAAGTTGCATACAGTGTTTATACACCAGCAGAATATAGTTCAAAACGCGTAGTTTTTATGCAGCAGCTGCCTAAAAAAGTTGCAGATCGACACTACATGCTTTTCATATGTTCACACCAAAGCGCTACTTTTGCAACATATTTTGGTAGCCGCAGCCTTGGAGGGGCAACATTCAACCGTACACCACCCCCAGCTTAAGGTATCGTGTGTGTACCTTTTGGGAGAGCAAACCGGATTTGGCACTTTTCATTTTTGAACGTTCTTTTGAATATTGTGCACGCAACGTGTAAATTTTCTTTTTTATATCTTCATGGGGCATATGTAATTCAGAAGAAATTTCCGAAATAGCGGCTCGTCTTTTCGTTTGGTTGTGATAGAATGGGCTTTTTGTACGTTCCATAAACACTCCCTCGCCTTCTACCGCTTCTAGCTTCTATTAAACATTTTACTTGTTCTCTGTTCCAAATCGCTTGTTTTGACTTCGACGATATCGCAATTTATTGGTTAATTCTTTACTAAATACCTACATATAAATCTTGGAGTTAACTGAAAAAAAGTGTAGGTAACGTATGGTCCTAAAGTTCTGGAAAAATTTTCATCTGGTTTGGTTAAGTAATAAAATGCATTTAGTGAAGTAGTCATGGTAATGAAATGTCATCAGTCATGTCACTTCAATTCAATAAACAAAGCAAAAGATTTTGGGTTCTGCTTCTTAAAATGTCTTATAAAATTGATCTTCGTCGAGGAGTTTATAATCTTGTTGGGCGAATGGCGAAACGAGATATTGTCGTCATTTATCGGGATCAAAACATTAGCAAATCGACAATTTATCGCACAATCAAAGAATGTGAAGAAGGAATACCATATGTAAATTTGCCTAAATCCGGTCGGCCGCGGGTTTTGAACCAAATAAGAGAAGGAAGACTAACTGAAGTAGCAAAACACAAAATTGGGATCTCACATCGAAAACTGGCCAGGAGATTTAATATTGGAAAGACTACGGTGTTTAGAACTCTATCAAGTAACAATATTGTCTTCCGAAAAAGGGGGAAAGCTCCAAAATATACAGAGGCCCAGCTAGAGAGAATTCCGAGATGTTGCCGCGCGCTGAGGAGAGTGCATTTCGTCAACAAGTTGATCGCGTGATGGACGATGAGAAATATTTCACATTGTCCAACTCTGAGATGAAAGGCAATGATGGGTTCTACGTTCTACAGGACAATTATGAGAATGTCCCTGATGATGTGACATTAAAAAGTTAGAAAAAGTTTGAGGACAATATTTTGGTATGGTGTGCCATTTCTGAGGCTTCATTTCACATTCTTACATTGGCTTTGTTCGATGTGAAGCCTTAAATGCAGAGCTTTATATCGTGAATTGTCTCCCTAAACTTCTTCAGTTTTTGAACACGCATCATGTGGATGACGAAATAATATTTTGGCCGGATCTCGCTTCATGCCTTTACGCGATAATCACAAGGGACTGGTATATGAAATGAGTCGGAAAGTCTAAATTAACGGGTGGGAAGCACAAAACGAAGAACAATTGCGACGCCGTCAGTTTCTGAATTTTTTCCCAAAATTTTAGGACCATACGTTATGTAGGTATATACATTTCATGCCAACAGGCATACCAACAGAATACTGCACCGATGTCCGCAGTAAAAGTTTCAAGTGATTAGTAATCTTTTGCTGCACCTTGCAACCTTCCTCAACAACTGTTCACACGCACGGCTCTATTTCTTAAACTGCGCGCAACAAAAAAGTAGCCTACGAACCAAGCTGCGATCGAAACGTTGCAGGTTACCTAGGTATTCACTCTTGCAGCAGGTCAAGTTGCGCAGTTTTTTAATGTGCTGCGCAACAAAAGTAGCTATGTCTGCATATGGTCTGGATACTACCTTAAGGTTACCTCTCTATAGTCAATAAAAGTTATAGACAACTATAGTTCTAGACCACACGATGACACAAGTGCTTTAATCTGAATATCAAGTTGTGATATACCTACGATAAAATCTATATAATTTATATTAAAAATGCCTAAAAATCAGGGAACTTAAAACTTTAACATATCAATATAATATATTTTTATGCGTAATTTTAACGAATACCTGGTATGAATAGAACCGTTCCCATTGTAAAGAATTCATTCAAAACGCTTCCTCTTTATACGATACCGGGGAGGTCAAAAAGTAGAGATTGTATTCGAATATTCCAGAATAAGGAATTTTATTTAAGACGTTTAAGTATTCTCATACAAAATTGAATAGAAATGGAAGAGATTTTTATTTTATTCTGTATAAAAATCTTAAATCTATCTTCAGCTGTTTTATCTGTATTTGTGGGTGGCTACATTTTGGATATTTATTTAGGATTGTGGATACAATAAACCTTAAAATTTACCAAAATACGAACGTTTGTATATATACGAAATTATTCTACTATGTAAACGTTAAATTTTTACATTTTAAAAATTACGAAGTTATTTTTTGTAGAACATTTTTTGCCAAATTCCATATTTATGAAAAAGATTAGGCTTATTAACATTTAGAGTTTATTGTAGTAATATTTATGCCAGACGATTATTCAAAATAATTAACTCTAAAAATTGCACTTTTAGTAATCAATTACCAACTGCTGAATTTTAATTTTCTATTCATTTAATTTTTTTTTCATTTTATTTTTTCATATAACATGGTTAGCAAAACATGCGCGTCTTTCGAGAATCTAGATGGTAAGAACAGTGTTAATTTCATTTTAATTTTTTGTTTTAACACCAAAGTTTCCAGTTGAATTATACACGTAGTTAATTTCGAACAGAAATATTATTTCTATGCCTACTTTGCGACGACACCGTTTAACGTGATAGGATTTTTATCAATTATTAACTTGAATATACAAGGTGTCTCAGAAATAAGTGCAAGGATTTTAAGGTGTGGTAGATTTGGTCAAAAGAAACTATTTTGCTATTTTTAAAATAAATTGAAAATAACTGAGTTACCTACTTCGAATTTTTAAAAAATATTAGCAAGATTTTGAGGACCGCTGGCGATAACTGGCTTTCAGCATATTCGACGCCCTGTGTTGCCAGACGGTCAAAAGAAGTAGGTATATGCAGAGAGAAATCGCAAAGCTCCACAGTATTCGAACGGCTTTGCAAAGATATTACCTTTTTAAAGTTGTGTTACCATTACCACACAAAAAGGCAATAGAAATACTTACCTACAATATCACAACAAAAATACTGATGGCAGATCGGGGTAACAACGGTAACAATTATTTTTTTAATTATTTTTATCGCAATACTACACTCAAGTAAAATACACAGACACTTCAATTCACGGCTTCAATGCACGGCTTGACTAAACGACCTAACCAAACCAAGTTCCATCATATGTGGACCATTGAACAACTAATTTACAAAACACATCGACAATCGTAATATGGCAATGTTAAGACTTATTTTTTAAGCATATTTATTATTTAAGATTCACCCTGTAGATGATTGATTAAAATCATAGAGTTAAAAATTAAAAATTAAAATTAATAAGTACACTTGTGTACAAATTTAAAATTACAATGAATACAAATTTGTTGAATATGGATAATGTAGGAGGTGGCAACACTGCAAGATTTAGATACACCATAGATACATCTCAGGTGAATAAACTAGTGGCACTAAAAATTTTTTAAAATTTCTCGAAAATGTCAAGATAAAAATAAAATTTTCAACAATTTCTTTTCGCAAAAGAATAAAACTCATAAGCTTGTTTCTGGGATTGAAATATACAACCATCAATTAAAATTCTTGCACTTGTTTCTGAGACACCCTGTATATCAACGTTTAAAGAGCGGTCTAGACGCGACGACTTATCGTACGATTTGTTTGCATCCACAAAACATTGCACTGTTGCAGATAATAGAAAATGTTAGAACTGCATAAAACTCGGACGACTGAAGACTGAATTAAAGCTCCTGGGCATAGATTTTTTGCACAGACAAGCAGTGGCGGAACCACGGGGGGAGGCTTCTAGTATATACTTACTAAAGACGTAGTTAAGATATTTAACTTGCCTTTTTTAACTTATTTAAAGGGGTAATAAAAACTAACTGCAACAGTGTTCCCTCCATGATATTATGACAGAATACAAAAAATTGAACAAGTTTTTGTTAGAGGAGAACACTGTCTTTGTAATGTGGACACAACTTGGTCTGAACCATAGTCTGAACGTTTTATCTGCAACTTTTTGTTAACGCAAATTAATCCTACGATAAGTCGTTACGTGTGGACCGCACTTAATTCCGACAAAACAACCACACATTTCTTTAAATGATGGAATATGGAATAGTAACCACTTCCTGCTACGCCGCTTTTAGAATTGACAAGGCTAAATCTCAGTTGCCAATGAACTTAAATAAAATATGTTTATTCTTATCGACGATTCCGATTTGAAGAATCCTATTTATGCTTTAAGTTTTCTCATTATACTGGTATACTAAAAACATCAATATTCCACATCTACATAAACAAAGCAGCGTTTATTATTTTTCGCAAACCCCTCGTACAAAATGAGAATCATACGATCGTGTGGCAACGTAGGGGCGCTTGCGCTAATGGCGATGGCTACGTGACTAGCGAGTTTGCCGACGCTCGTCGCCTCAGTCGGAATTTAACATCAATGGAAAGAGAAGTGAAGATGAGTGTGTAAACCAACGAATTTTTCTTTGTGCCTAAAATTTTTACAGTGACCGGCCATTACACCAGTTCCCCGTAGCGGTTTCCATATATTCCATCCCGCTCCGAGCATCTCGTTTTGAGTCCAGCACAGCAACAACCGCAAAATTACATCATGGTCGAGAAGATAATAGAAGAAAACGAAAATTATGACACAGGTGCGTACTTAGTACATGTTTATCGCGATTTATTTGCGCTCCTGTCGTTATGGGTATACAGTCTAATTTTAAAAGGATTATTCTCGATTGAAATCATACAAGGCCCTTTGTCCTTAACTGTCATTTGTTGAGCTCGAAACGCGACGATGTTTATCAACAAAGAACGTAGTTCGTGGACCGGTGGAGTAGCAACAGCAACGGCCACGTTCTAACATCTGTGGCCACGAGACCGGCATTTATTTTGTTGCGTAATTTCCAGAATAGGCTAGAATAGTTTTGATTTTATCGAGTTTTTCAATGTGACACTTAATTTTTCCACGTTTCGATCGTTTCTCCCTGAAGCGGCGGGGATGATCCTGCGATGGTTGTCTCAACAA
>NW_022146369.1:0-7184 GCF_002938485.1 Sitophilus oryzae | reverse complement strand
ATGTGAGTATTCCGTGTAAGCCTTTGATCAAAAAATATCCCAAGATACTTTGTTTCTTTGGTAAATGAAATCTCCGTTTCTCCTAGCACTGGTGGTTTTAGGCCTTTTGGTGCTATCTTTTTTGTAAAATTGACAATTTGTGTTTTCTGAACATTGACTCTCTTGTTTGCACCACTTGTCAATTTTGTTTAGGGCTGTCTGCATTCTTTCTGATATCATACCAGCAAACTTGCCCCTGACCACAATTACGATATCGTCTGCATATCCTAGGCAATAAAAACCTTGTGTGGACAGTTTGTTGAGGAGGTCATCTACCAAGGTTGCCCAAAGTAGAGGAGATAACACTCCTCCCTGTTGTTGTCCGACGATACGATATAAATGTTATTGGTTGAATTTAACGACTTCAATTGGTTAGAAAATTACGCAGTTTTTAAATTTATTTCATTTTTATGCCTCCGTTCATCGGATATACGATTTGCTTGTGATTGGTGTCATTTTATATTTTCATTTCCATAATGATTTCGCTGTTTTACTTATAGTCTAAGAGATAGCAACATTTTTTTGAGAGATACTTTTAAGAAAGCTGGCTTTAATATATCTTCTGCTATGCTCTCCTGAACAGAGCGCAGACCGTCTGGCTGCCGGTAGACGTTGCGTTCACTACTGCGCATCACAAATTTGCCCTATATTTCAGGAACTAAGGAAGGACGCTAGGACCAATAACCTAAGCGTAGCATTATAAACATATACATATTTAATTTCATAAAAAAGTAGCAAAGTAATGTGAAAATCGCATCATGGTATCTACTCATAAACGAGAAATCCCATAAAACACACGAAAATGGGATACCCTGTACACCTGTGATGCGCAGTAGTGCATCCAGACGGCCCGCACTTTGGTCAGGAGAGCATAGCAAAAGATATATTAAAGAACAAGCTTTCTTAAAATTCTCGTTTTCTCGACTGTGTTAGCTCTTGTACTATTCTATTTTTATTAGGGTTAGATTAAAAAAAGTATCAAAACGTCCATTATCGTTCGATCTTTCTCCGTTGACAGACTGGAGTAAAAAATTTACAGATGAAAAGTGGCGCGAAAACACTATAACCAATCAGAGCGTCGCCGTCGCACCATCATATCAACATATAACGGACGCATAAAAATCAAGCTTAAGTCTGAATTATTTTACTTGATACGTTTTGACTGAACGTGTAAGACTGACAGGTAAAACGTTATGTGCAGACGAGGCTTAACAGATCAATAATTCATTATTAGTAAATTATAGATGAAAGTTTAGTTTAAAACTTTAATCGTTTTTCACGACTTATATTTTTCTATGGAGGCACGTGTCCCAATCACGGCTAAAAATGTTTCTAGATATTTTGGGCACACTCTACTTACCATCAAAGGAACGAAAAAACGGTCAACGTCTTCGAAGAACCAGAAATAGATGATCGCATTTGATATGGTCAAGGTTGGGCGTGTAGCAAATAGAAATTTAATTCGCGATTTATTACGGTAGGAAATTGATTTGGACCAGTAAAAAATTGGAATTTATTACATAATATCATGATTAATACACACATGCCTGGATAATTAGGGTAACGGGCAAAAGTTACTCATAGTTTAAGATCAGTTTCTTTTCAAAATTACGATATTTTTTTTAAAATTGTAGTTTAATTCTTCACTAATACCTTTGACTTATCGCCATTGTTAACCATTAATTATTATTATCATCATCATCATGATTTCCAGTTTAATGAATTCTTTAATGAATCTGACTATGGTGCAGCCTCCCTCACATATTTAGATAATCTCTTTGTAATTGAGCCTACTGTTGTATATTGTTGGCTAAATCGGGTTCAAGTTATCCATGCTAATTTTCTAATATCATGGTCCCATCCTGGTTTGGTCTTCTTCTTCTAGGTCTCTTAATTCCTCGTGAGCACCATACTATAGTTTTTGTGGTCCATCTATTGTCAGTCCTTTGTGTCAATTGTCCTGCCCATTGCTAATTGAGAAATTTGATTCTGTAGCCTGGGTCTCTTATCTATTACCTGGGTCTTTTGTTGTATCCATTGTATTCCTAAAGACCTTTTAGAAATGTTTTGTTTGACCTGCAGTTTCCTGATAATGTCGGTTTGAAATATCCAGGTTTCGCGTAAATAGATCATGACTAGTAGTACACATCAATCGATGATTCTTTCTTTAGAAAAAGCAGCATTCTAGATATCAATATGGTTGAATTTCGTCCATACGTACCTACACTATGCTAACTTAATACTTTTGTTGATTCCAGAGCTGTGTATTAGTTGTCGAAAATATGTCTATTCACTGAAAAAAATATTGTTCATAATATTAATGAACATTGATGATTAACTGTTGTTTCATTGGGACAAAATGATTTTTTTCATTAATATTGTGAATTGTTAATCATAGATCGATGTCCGATTTATTAATACTATGAATCTAATTTCATCAATATAATGAAAATCTGGTTATTAAATTAATGTAAGATTTTCATTAATATAATGAACGCGTTCATTGTCCCAATGAACGCGTTCTTTATTTTAGTGCTGAAACTTTAATAAACACATATTCATTATATAATGTACGCGGTTATTAATATCAGGAATAAAATATTAGGATTTAATGGTGGCCATCTTGATCGGTTGCTTTGGCACTTTAATAACGTCTGTGTGGTTGAGTTATTCGGTGAGGCTTAAGTTTCATTAGAGCGGTAAGTGTTCTTTTCAATATTTTAAATAGTTTAAATAAGAGTCCTATCGTATTGTAGTTAATTAGTTGTGTTGTCAAATCAAATTCCGCTGTGTGAGATCTCTGGTGTGAGTATTCATTAAAACAGCGGTTTCCAAATATGTTTCAGAAGATAAAAAACAAAAAGAAGAAAAACGTAGTAACAAGTCGAGGCATGGAACTGATTATGGTAAATTCGAATGTTCTTTTAATATTTGGCATTTTAATGATTTTGATATACGTATTTTAGAACCGGAACAAGATGCTGAGACCTGCCTTCAAGCCCTCAAATTCGACAATTTAACATCGGACCCACTTTATGCGACTTGGAAAGCCTGTTGCAAATTCGTCTAGACGTTATCAAGTCTAAGCTAATATAATGAAGAAATGGTCTTTTTATAGAAATCCCTCAGGATATCGACTGGTAAATTAATTTTCTTATTATAATTTATCCTAAAATTAATAATAACATTACTCTTCTCTTAGTCGATTCGATTTTTTTAATTTTTAATTTGTATATGCTATATCGAGTTTAATTATTATTAGTTTATTGCACTTGTTTTTTATTAATAATCTCTAATGGAAAAATTTACTGTGCTCGTAAGTAAGTCGGCACTATTAGTAATTTTGTTACCTTTGTAGCTAAGGGCTTGTTCAAATGGAAATATATTTACAGTAGAATTATATCAGGTAGTTGGCTGGGAAATGATTATCAATGACATTTCATATCAATGACAGCGATCTTCATCATCGATTATACGGTGTAACAAAAGTTACTAATAGTGTCGACCTTTAAATGTATAACTAAATAGGTTATGAAATTATTTCATTGTATTCATGATAACGGTTCATTAATATAAGGATTTAGGTACATTATATTAATGAAATCTGTTTATTGTACCGTGTTCTTCAAATTAATGAACACTGTTCATTGATTTAATAAACTTAAAATTCATAGAGTTAATGAATTACTTTTCATTGTGCCAATGAAATCGTTCATCGGCTCAAAATTAATGATTTAATTCATTATATTAATGAACTTTTTCATTATATTTATGTCGACTTTTGGTTCAGTGTTCTTCTAATATTTCTAGCGTTGTAAATTATTTCATCATTGGTCCTACCAATGAATAATTTCTTCCTCGGACATCAATTTGAGATTACCCGCCCCTTTCTATAATTTAGTTATAGGTTTTTAGTTCAAGCGTAAAATGCGAATACCCATCCTTGGATGTGGTACCCGTTGAAGCACGAGACATATTCGGAAATGAATCGGACCTGAAAACAAGTTCGATGACCAACCAGATAGAAACGAAATGGATAGGCACGAAATATACTCGGTACATTCTGTTTTCTTTGCATCTACCGACCGAACGCTATCGATTAGGTGCCTTAGATCGATTTTTGACAAGGTCTTTCCGAGTGCCATTGTATAAAGTGAGTTGACATTTTTGACAATTCTAAAAGATTTAATGTTTAAATTTTCCACAAGGTTGATATTTTTTCAAGTGTTTGTGTGAATTTATTATTTGTGTAACTTCAGCTGTTATAGATACTGGTTCATTCATTTCATACGTTAACTAGCGTGTACCAGCGACTTCGTTCGCGTCGAATTAATCATTTGTAATGGTGATGAAAAAAATAAAAGCGATATGCAAAGCAATAATTTCCATTAACATACAAACTGGATAAAATTTTCTCACATTTATGTCAGCATGAGAAAAAACAATATGGCGATATTATTATATAACTTGGTAATATTTGAGGGGTAGTTCATCTCGTTGGAATTTGGCTTTTGAAAAATCCGTTTGCCAAAAATAAGCTTTTACGTTAAGCAGTTTAAGCAGAATCGTGGTTAAGAAATTACCCAACTTTTGGTACACCCTGTATAATTTTTTAAAAAATTTCAAAATATGTAAAAAACCAAATAAATTTTGCTTGTCCAAGCGTTTTCCGAAAAGACTAACCGTTTTTTAAATAACAAATATTGTAATATTTGAGGGGCGTTTTCACCCTCTTGGAATTTGAGATTCGAGAAACCCCTCCTTATCGAACCTCTACACCCCACAGTCAATCCGTTTGCCAAAAATCAGCTTTTAAACGTCAAGCAGTTTAAGCAGAATCGTGATTACTCAATGGTCATATTTTATGAAACACCCTGTATAAATTTATAAAAAATCTTAAAATATGTAAAACAACAAAATAAAATATACGTGTTTAAGAGTTTTTCCGAAAAACTCAATGGTTTTTAAATAAAAAATATTTTAATATTTGAGGGATACTTTCACCCCTTTAGAATTCGAGTTTCGAAAAATCCCTTCTTATCGAACCTCTACACCCTAAAGTCAATCTGCTTTCAAAAATAAGCTTTTTACGTCAAAGCGCTTTAAGCAGTGATTAATCGTGATTAATCAATGACCAGATTTTTTCGAAACACCCTGTATACATTTTTAAAAAATCTTAAAATATGTAAAAAAACAAAACAAAATATACGTGTTTAAGCGTTTTTTCGGAAACTTGACCGTTTTTTAAATAAAAAATATTGTAATAATTGAAGGGTGGTTTCACCCTCTTGGAACTGGAATTTCGAAAAATCCCTTCTTGTCGAACCTCTACACCCTAGAATCAATTTGTATGCCAAAATTGAGCTTCTTACGTTGAGTGCTTTGAGCAGGATCGTGATTAATCAGTATGTCAGTCACTTAAGGATTTTATATATTAGTATAGATAACAATTTGTTAATTTTATATAAAATAATTTTCCCCCTTTTTAAATTAGATTCAAGATTAGATTGTTCCAATGCGACCTTTTCAGATCTAGTGTGGTCCTCTTCTGATGCTCCAGGTTATATTCTCCAGTCCAGCCTTTTCAAATAAAAACTAGCAACTTGGAGACTGAACCCTCGATATAGTTTTTGTCAATGGCCTATCATTGCCTAGTGCAAAGAACCGCATATTTGCCAAGCTGTTGCACCAACGTAAAATGTGTTCGATCGTTTCTTCTTTAGATCAAGTATATGGTTCGTCCGTCAGTCCTTTGACTATATAACCCCTTAATCAAAGGTCAGTCCCATCAGCTTTAAGTGCCTATTAAGCTTACAAAGCCCTGTTAGTAGACGTTATAGCTTTGACTGTCTTTCTGTCCTTGCTTATCAAATATACCGTGAATTTTGGCGATGTTCTACTATCAACTTTTTCGCCTGAAGAATTTCTTCACAATTCTAGAGATTTGTTGGCCTTCTACCATTTCATTAGATTGGCAGTATCAGATAAGCAAGTGTCAATACATTATTTTAAGACTAAGATCAGTTAAGAACCAAAGACCTTCACATTATAAGACTGTGTATACAAATATCGATTACCTTTTGTTTAAATACAAATTAAGGAAAGTTTGCTCAAGTCAAACATTACTAATTGCTAATATTTAAATAAGCGGGTTAATGAGTTAGTATATGGAGCTCGAAACCATATTTTTTTCAAAGTGACAAAAAATTATGTGCGGTGGAACGTTCAATGTGTATGATTTGTGAAATTTACGACCAAAATAAAAACATAACCTTTTAATATCGATGAATGATAATTTTACGTATAAAATAAGAGCGATCTTCATTTCCAAGCCATCTCTGGCACAGATCAAACGATTTATCTTTTAATGTAATTCCTAATGATTTTTTTCTGTCCTTACGAAAATCCCGAAATTTCACCAATGACGGTGTCAAATCTTGAAAAAAAAAGAGAAGTCTTTGTTCAAATCAAACTGTAAATAAATAGAAATTTTGTATACATTTTTCTTGTATATGTTGGGCCACAACAACTCTTTAAGATCTTCCATCTGAACTTATTCTCACTTTTTAGGCCTTGTAAAGGAATTAATAAGAAATAACACATTTTTTCGTCGGTGAAATATATTAAACTGCTAACTCCATTATTCCTAATTTTAGAGAAGAGAAAAAAAACGGTACTACGTACACATGTAGCAAGCATATTCATGCTTTAATATGATAAAGAGATAACAATAATATTTATTGGGGAACAAGAAAACTTAAGATCTCGTTAAAAATTATGTATTAAACGTATTATTTAATTAAAGTCAAAAATGGAGTTAGCAGGTTAACACGTTTCACTGACGATTTAAGTTATTTTTTAGACAAAAATAATAATAATTTACATAAAACTTTAAAAAAATGCTGATTTATTAGAAAATGGATACAAAATATATAGATAAAAAAATCACAAATAGGTATACATATACGTCAACAAAGAACAAACAACTTACTACACACTATTTACACAATGCAGATCAAATGTTAATTAATGGTGACCAGCAAGATAAATATCCATTGTTATATTTATTAAAAGAGTTATAGATTTATGCAAATGCGTAAGGCATACCTAGGTCACAGGATACAACAGCCGGATGTGGGTCTTTA
>NW_022146368.1:0-10381 GCF_002938485.1 Sitophilus oryzae | reverse complement strand
GGCGACTATATACATTCCATTGGTGCCACATAACGTTCCGCCTTGTCCTTTGAAGTTATTTTTTACTTATTGTGCATTTTCTATTATTAGTGTTTCTATATTATTCAGAGCTACATGAGGTATAGAGTATTTTAACGCCCACTCTTTTAGTTTAGCTCTTGTTTTATATTGTTGTTGGTTCTCAAATTAGTTCTCCTGAGATTCAGTTTCAGATGAACTAATACTATACTACACTCATCTACAGAAACGGCTTCAAAAACGTCTCAGTCACTACCTGATTTATGATGTTCATCAGTAATAGAATTATAGAAAGATGTAGTTTTTGTTTCTGATGTTGATGCATCGGCTCGCAGTGATTTCTTTTGTTTAATTCTTCGGTAGAAAGTACTAGAATATCTAAATTTCTTTTTATTCACCTTAGGGATTTTACAAAATTTTAATAAAAGCAAGTAAAAGAAAACACTAAAACAGAGCAGCACACGATGCAATCTGAGACAATTACATTTATTAGGGTATATTAAGTTACGGTCACTCTAAAGTAGCCGTTTTTGACCCCCGTGACTTTTTAGAGGCAATGGATGAGCGACGACTACTTTATAGCGACCTAAGAATGTAGCAGTAACCATTTTGCTACTTTCAATGCTACTATAAATTAGAAGTAAACTAAAATTGTTGTCGTGGCCGCGACTACCCCGTAACTTAAATTGTTACTATAAAGTAACAAAAACTTAATGGAGGCATTATGGTAGCACTTGTTAGTAACCCCAACTTTGAAAAGTTACTATAAAGTTTTTGGTCTTTTATGGTGTCATATTCGATGATTCGGGTAGTTCCAGCCACTTCTTTAAATTGCATGTTTGCGACTTGCAATCGGGGTGTTTATTTTCCACTTTTATGGTAGGTAGGAACTAACCGGTCACTCTCGAAATATACTTCAAAGTGACTATTCCTTATAGAGTAACATTTTAAGTGGCAGAGTGGGTCTAGGAACTATACTTTAGGGGCAGTGACATTTTAAAAAGGACTGGGAACTATATTTGCTAGTGGGGATTGGCAACACAAAGATATCTTTTTTTTTAATTTAACCAATTTAGTAGCACTTTATATGTATCCAATACAGTTTAGATGTCATCGAATACATGTCCATTAAAAAGTGGTGATATGTTTTGATCACTATATGTAATATATCGATGGCATAAGCTAAGGGCTGGAGATATTTAAGATATTCTTCAATATATTCCAGATCAATTTATTTCGTTCATTTTCTGGGCTACATAACGGAGTCGGAGATTCACTTGAATTGTATTGAGTATTGTTTTTTTGTCTGCTGCCTAAATAAAGTAACAAGTAAAAGTAAAAGTTCCATCTCTCTAAATAATCTACAATTTGAATATTTCCATAGTATTACGAGATGAGCGATTTTTTATAAGGCTGGTGGTCTAGTACATGTCTATTACTATTCAGAGGTCACCTGCTGCTTTTTTTGCCTAAAGAAAGTGTTATTGTTTGTTGAGGTCCATGACCTTGTTTTTCATCTCGACTTTGGATGAATACATTAGCGGATATGAAGAATTAAATGGTTTCAATGAAAGATGAATGTAATTTTTTCTTTCCTTTTATATATAACCTGAGAAACTACTATGTTAGCCAGTATGAAATTAAGTAGTAATATTATATTTGTTTAACTGAATACCTTTGGATTAAAAATATGGAAAATTTTACAACTGGATCATTATAATATGTTTACAAAAGGAACATATTTTCTCTTTACCGTTTTTCAAATAAGTCTAAAATAACCGAGTTATTTTAGTTTGAACATTTCCAAAAAAATTATTTTTTGATTAGGTACATTTTGAGAACCACTGGATCTTTTCTGGGTTTTCTTTCTTGTAAATTTAATCTACTACCTATGTTGCCATATTATGAAAATATTATATGTTTTTAACTAATAATTTAAAAAAAATCCAAAATTTTTTTCGAAAAAAATCTAAAAAAAGGTATTTTTTCGCGAGAAAAACCTCACATACGTATTTTTAGGGTCGAAATATACTACCCCTAAAATATTTGCACTCATTTAAGACTCACCCTGTACTAGACATAACTTGTAGTAGACTGAAGACAACTTAAAAAAATATGAAATCAGAATACTGAAGAAAAAGTGTAAAAATACAAAATGGTTTGCACACATACACAAAAGATCTTGAGATGCTTTTGGTACTCTATGGATATGGATTTTATGTGTTGTTTTTGATTTGAATCCTTTTTTTCTATTGAATCCCTCAAGTGGCAATGGGCAAGAAGCACGGATAATAGATGGACCAAAAAAATGACAGCATGATACCCACGAGGAATAAAGAGACCTAGAAGAAGACCAAACCTGAGATGGGACCATGATATGAGGAAATTAGCAGGGATAACTTGGGACCACATAGCCAATAATAGACAACAATGGGTCCAATTACAAAGATAGTATCGAAATATGTGAGGGAGGTTATACCATAATTGGAGATGGTTGAATAAGCTGAAAATGATGATGAAGATACAGCATTTACTAATGGAACTTCCGACTAATTCAACCAAACTCGCAGCGTCCGATATTGTCCACTCTGTACAAGACACAATTGAATTAAAAAAAATAATGTATTTATTTCTTTCATTGATTTTATGGACTTTACAGTTATGAAATCTTGAAAATGCAGTTACTCTTTATATTGTAATCCCCAGATATTTAATTTGTTTGGTCCAAAATCGGTCATCGAAGTAAAAAACCAGATCGCCCAGAGATTTCAGCCAAGACGATGCTTCACACGTCCGATTGCCGGCACACGTGTAGTGGATTCGATCGGCGCGAAGATAGGTTCCTATGGTACCGCCGGGCCACGGCTAAGAAAAACGCACGGTAGTAGTACCCATTAGAACCCATTCACATATATACGTGCATACCGTCGATTAAAGTTAAATATCGAATATTGGGGCCAATAGTTTTATTATAAGACACTTGCCGTGTTTTAAAAATGTTTCATTTTTTCGTGTATATTATCGTACTGAAATGACCGCAAAGTGTTGAAAAAAGTGTTTGTTTTGTTTACTGTACATAGATTTTAAACTTGGAACTAGAATGGCTACTTTCAGAGAACTGGAGCTGGACTTTTATTCTATTGATACTTCAGGTATGTTTGTTTATTCTTGTTCTTAATTAAACAACTGTAAATTTGTATTATGTTTCGACTATCAATGATGTAAACGTCAGGGTTAAAGCAGGTGGTACTACTTTCACTCCATATGCACCTGTAATGGCAATATGGAGTTAATATATTTTCTGGATATAGGAGGGAGAATTTGTTAAAATTTGGTGGAGGGGTGTTATTAAATAATCTTTCTAATTGTTTGATAAATATATCTATACCATGCATCTTTACTGCTTTGTTCTATATTATTTAGTGTACACATTTATAACCATCTTAAATATTTTTATATTTTTTTTATTGTTTTTTTTATTCATAATGTGGAGGAACGAGGTAAAAAAATAAAACAGTTCTCAAATTAAAGTTAAACAAACCCTTTACATCGATTTGTTTTTACCCAATATATATAGAGTATAAACAAACGGTAAACAAACAGTTTGTTTATTTACAGTTTGATTTAAACATAGACTTAATGGAATTTGACCGACGACATTTTGTGACATTGGCATAGTTTCAGGATCTTCGTATTTCGTATAAACAGAAAAAGAGTAATATAAAACACTAGATAAGGCAGAGTGTTAAAACAAACTGATATCTCTATTTATGTCAAAATCATTTAAGACTTGTACAGGGTGAGTCTTAAATAAATGCAAATATTTTTAGGGGTGGTATATTTCGACACCAAGAACAGAGTACGTAGATCCCCGAGTAGCGACAGAAACCGTCGGCTCTTTTGATGTGGTGGGACCAAATTTTCTTTCTCTCTTTTTTGACGTGTTTGACAGATAGACTACGTATTTAACTGCTCAACTTATGAAGTGGTCCTATAAACTTGGAATACACTGCTCACAATTTGAAGTGGAATTAATTATAAAGTTTAATACATATCTTTTTTGTTTTGTTTTATCCTTATTTCTAAATTTGAATGTATAAAATATCTTACTGCTAATAAATAATTAAAAAAACGATTCGTTGCCTGAGGTATACTTGAAATAAGGTATATAGAGATATCTGATAAATGGCAACAGTGGCAACTTCGCTTCTTCGTATGACAGATAACCTACTTATTTCGCGCAGCCCCAAAGAAAATTGAAAACGGGACTGTCGCTACTCGTCGGTTTATGTACTCTGCCAAGAACACGTCTATGAGGTTTTTTTTTACAAAAAAGATGTTAAAATATTTCATTTTCCTGTATATTTTAGAAAACTTTTTAGAACTGCCTATTCATCGCAAATTTTCCCATGGTATCATTTCTAATCTTTATCTTTGATATTACTATGGTTATGGCACTAAAAGAGATGGAAATAGAGAAAAAATACGGTGGCTCTGAAACTTTTTTTTAAAATAGATATATATTTTTTTAATTTTCAAAGTTAAGCCCCATACTCACACTTCGCTCCTTCCTCGCCTTACTTCCTCGCGTTCCTTCGTCCCTTCGCTTCCTTCCTTCGTCCATTCGATGCTTGGAAATTAGTCAGTTATGTAACAACACACCACAAAATATTTTTAATATAGCAGCTGTTTAATACGAAATATATAGTAACCTCTAAAATTTTTAAAAAATCCGAAAAGCGCATTTTTTTATTTTTGTCGCTACGATTACATAAATATGGACATGCATTTTTTCACAAATAGACAGTATTATTTTTTTCTTCCATTTTTTAGACTATTGTGTGTGAATTATTTTTATATCGACTGGCGATTGCTAGATGTACAGGATGTCCCATTTGTGTGTGTTTTATGGGGTTTCTGGTTTATGAGTAGAGATATAAAGATGCTGTTTTCACATCATTGTTCTACTTATTATGAAACTAAATATGCTACATAAGAAATAAGAAATAACTTTTGATTAAGAAGGCTAGGATAAATATGTATTTATCCTAGCCTTCATAGTTCAAAGTTATTTTTATTTCTTTCTTTTGCTTTTTATTTCTTAATTAGTAGAAATTTTTTTGCATTTTTCGATAACCTTTGTATCTCGATTATCTTATAACTTATCGAAAAGGTGAAAAGGGTCAAATAGGCGGTGGGTAAGTACCCAATTTGTAGATAAATAAAATCTGGGTATATATGTATATACCCGTAGATTTAGATGAACATCCTAATTTAAATAAAAGGAGTTTCCGACGACCGCATAGTAAATACCCGGTATAATACCGGGAATAGAAATATACCATTATATAATATCTACAATATATATAAGACATATTGTAGATATACCCGTATTCTGATATAACTATGTATTCCTGATATTACTGGTATTATATCGGGTATTTACTATGCGGTCGTTGGAAATACCTTTTATAAAATTAGACTGTTCATTTAAATGTACAGGGTATATACCGGATACCCTGATTTTTTGTTTTGTTCTACCTATTGAGTACTTACCCACCGGTAGAATGGCAGTGACGAAAGCGGTTCTTCGTTAAGAGCTGTCTATTTCGAAAAATTACTCAAACTTATGTTCTTTTTTTAAACAGGACACTCTATATATTATTTTTTATTTTATTTGCCTTGTTATGAGCATTCGAAAATTATAATATACTCTATATTTATTTATTTAGGTACTGCTAAACTGCTAAACGGCTCTTATTGTATTTAACTTAATTTTACCAGATAATTTTGCTTTGCATCGTGATATTTTGATAAACTACACGGAAACTGAACTTGTGCTGCTTTTAAATAACATGCCAATAACCAACATTTTACGTCGAATAAATTAGTTGATTGTTTTGATTACTTAATTTAAACCAGCCGACTATGTAATAAAGTTAAATAATGAATTTTACCCCGTTTATGAAAATAAGTATTTTAGAAAGCTCGTAACAAGGAAAATAAAATAATATACAAAATATCGTATTTAAAAAAACATATTTTAGTCAATTTAAAAAAAGACAGATTCCAACGAAGAAATAGTTACGTCACTGCATTCTACGTGAAAAACTGTACGGGAGACCGTTTTCACCTTTTCGATAAGTTATGATACAAAGGGGATCGAAAAATGCAATAATTTCAGATTCGCCCTGTATTTTAGGAAGTAAGAGAGCTAGGACATATCTGTATGTAGCATCTTTAGTTTTATAAAAAAGTAACAGCGTAATGTGAAAACCGCATCTTTGTATTTCGACTTATAAACGAGAAACACTGCAAAACACACGAAAATGGGACACCCTGTACAGACGTACTGCCAAATCAAGAAATCAACTACGAATTAAATCTAAGATCGATTTATATATTTTATATATTTGAATATTTTTTTGTGTTCGTGATAATTCCTTTGCTACTTCCTCCAAAAACCGACAGTACGTGGAAGGAGCGTTTCGAGGAAGTAAACGGACGAAGTAGCGTTTTGACGAAGGAGGAAGTAACACACAGTGGCATAAAATCGACATTTTCCCATAGTAAATATATGATTTTTGGACGAAGGGACGCGAGGAAGGAACGAAGTGAAGTAGCGAAGTGTGAGTATGGGGCTTCAAATGATTCGGTTATTTTGGACTTATTTGAAAAACGGTAAAGAGAAAGTCTGTTTTTTTATCGAGATCTCCCAGCTTTAAGACTCACCCTGTATAAATAAAAGTTAAATGACATGATATAAAAAAGAGATAATATATACAGAAAACAAGATAAGATATACAGAAAAAAATAATAAATTGTAAAGATCATACATTAACTATTATGATTCAGATACAATACACTCAGTGGAGGACACAGAGGAGGGCCATGGAGCCTTGGGCCCCTCTAACCCCCCCCCCCTATCAATTCTAAACCAAACCGCAACCACTACATTTAGCAACACTTCATTTCACTGCGGTTTCTTGACAGCACTACACTTAAATACCTACATGTATATGACAACATTCGAACAATCGAATTTGATCTTGTAAACACTGGTCTAATGTTTGCTATTACCCTTGTATATGAATTTTTGTTTTGGTTTGGTTGCGACTATTACTATTATTATTATTTACAATGACATCGAAATAAATTTATCTAGAGGCCATTGATATTTACTATAAACTAACTAAATATTTTTGAATATTATTTTTATTTTTTTCTTCTTTGACATTGTAAACATTTATAAATGTTTATTTTAAACAAGACTGACAGTGTTATTTGTATAACGTTTTGTGTCCTCTTTTGTTTGTTTGTTTGTTTACTTTGTTTATTTATTTTGTTTGTTTATTTTACCTTTGTCTTCAAACTGTAAAAATTTTTGACAACAAAAAAGACATTTATTTATTTATTTAATTGACAGATAGAAACTTTGATGGTGACTGTACATCATTAAACATAATTTTAAATATTTATGCCTAAAAGTTCAACAATTTTTCCTGTTAGGATTCAATAGAGGCTTAATACGAACGCCTCTCTTTGCAATGATTGCATTCAAACAAGTTTTTTGCTTGTGTATGTGGCTATAGGTGCCTTAACTCTTACATACGCCATTGCCCACGTACGGACATTACATTCTTCAGATACCTTTGAAAGGTTGTAAATAAACAGTTAGGTTGTTGGAATATCAAACAATCTCCTTCTTTATTCTTGTAATAGTGGTGTGTGGTTAGGAATATTGATTACATAAAAAATGACGGATTTTGTTTGTTTAGTATTTTGGTCTTAGATGTGTGTATAATTATTTAGTTAGAGATATGTATTAATCATTATTACATATATAGAAACTGATGAGTTAATTTGTCATTATACAGTAATAATATTTAGTCATATTTATTTATACAATTTATACAAATGACATGTTACTTATATGTTAATATTGATTTTCTTACTAAGTATCATAATATCGTATAAAAAGACTTAAATCTTTTTAATCACTTAAGTATTTTCTAAAAAGACAAATCTTTTTCTATTTTGGAATAAAGATTTTATCAGATCACAAATCATTTTGAAAAAGACTTAAATGTTAAGTCTCAGCTTTCAAAAAATGTCAGCTTTCAAAAAATCACTTAGAATCGAATGACTTAAGTCATTAAAATGATTCAAATCAAAGACTTAAGTTTTTTTGTGAGCTTGCAAGTAACATAGGTATTGTAAAATTGAAGGATCATTGGGATCATTATAAAGGATCATCATAAAAAATGTATGTGTGAAGAATTATCTACAAAAAATAGTTTCTCGTTGGATACCGCATCTGTCGACGGAAGAACAGAAAGCAATTAGAGTCAGTTGGTGTCAAAAATCTCTACACCGGTTTAACGCAGGAAACTCAAATATATACACGGGATTATCAGTGGTTTGCTTTGGTCAACTCAGAATAGTATTATTGGCCTCGAAGCATATCAACACTGACACTAAGCTGAGAATATTCAACAGCAATGTAAAATCAGTTCTCTTGTATGGATGTGAAACATATAAAGTGACCAAAACCCTATCAGCAAAGCTACAAACATTTGTTAATAGATGCCTGCGACGAATTCTTTGCATATTTTGGCCGAACACGATCCAAAACGAAGGTCTATTGCATTTTAAGGTTGATTCTCACTATACCTTCCGTATCCATTCCATATCCGTTCCGTATTTTTATTGTATTGACGCTATAAGTAAACTTCCGTTCCGTATCAGTTCCATACTTTTTATTGTACAATTTATATCATCACGAAAGTTTTATTTTAAACATTTGTATCTTTTGAAAAAGGTAATAGATTTAATTAAGAGGTGAAAGGATGAATAAATATCAGCACAACTTTAACAAAGCCGGTACAAATGAAAGAACTTGACAACGCTGTTTCCGATACGCTTCAGTCCGTCCGCCAAAAAATGTATGGAAGGAAAGGATATGGAACGGAAGGAAAACGGAACGTATAGTGTGCATTGTCCTATTCATTTACATAATATAATATTTTATGTAAACGGAAGGGAAACAGAAGGGAGCTGATATGGAAGGTATGTGAGAATTAACCTTAACTGGTTAAACTGAGATAGGCAAAGAAGTGATCATACGAAAGTGGGAATGGATAGGACATACTCTAAAACAACCTAACGACATCGCCAGAAATGTCCTTGACTGGAACCCACAGGGCAACGGAAAAGAGGACGCCCAAAACAAACATGGCGCAGAACCATAATGGAAGAGCAAGCGAAGTCAAGAACATCCTGGCCAGAAGTTAAGAAAATTGCTAAAAACAGAACTAGATGGAAAGTTTTCACTGAAGCCCTATGTCTACTTAGGACCTAAAGGAAACAATGATGAATGATCAGTGGTGATGAATCCTGGATCTATTCTTACTTAGTACTTTGAGATTATAAAGCCGAGGCTGCCGAGGTATACCTATGACTGGATCACAGCTTACAGAATAATATAGCTTGGACAGAAGTGTCTAGTCCTAGCAGTCAACTATTAAGTTTGACCAATCAGGTTGGTTAGTGTGGTTATTTGGAGTGTGTTAATTCATTTGTGTTTGTAAAAAACTCTAACGTGATTGGTCGGGCTTAACAGTTGCCTGCTAGGGCTAGACACAAGTGCTTGGACACTCGCCAATTTTTCCCACGCTCGAATTTAAAACGCCCCACTCCGACGATGCTTAACTGAATTAAGCGAGCGACAGTCAGCCTCATTCAGTCGATGCATCAGGGCCAGTCAACTGAGATATACGTCCTTGAACGATCTTTTTTTGGGGTAGTAATTTCTTGGGGCGCTAGATGGCGTATTTTTATTTTAATTTTTCTAGTTGCCTAACAGTTGCGTACAAAATTGTTTTTATAGTTGCCTAAATATGCCTATTAATTATGTTCTGTCATTGTTCTGTATGTCAAATCAGTTTTCCGGCTTCCTCCTTCCTCTTCAGTTGTGTTTTGCAATTGAACGGAGATGTGCGTTTCGCTGTTTTCTGGATGTTTGGCTGTGTTTTTTGCAATCTTTATTTTACAATCGTGATTTTGTATTTTTGAATTTTTTTGAACTTTGTTTTGTGTTTGATTTTTAAGATCTTTATTAAAGGTAAGGTTTAAGTTAAAGGTCTATGATTTATCTAACAATTTTATTTAATAATCCAAGAAAGTGAGGTGAGGTAACCTAACCAAGTCCAAATGTTCGTGAATTTTATTTTTTAACAATGTAATATTTACAACGCCATATATTTTTACAAAAAAAAATTGATCAACTCCATATTTTTGTACATAAACTCCACAATGTGATATTACACAATTGTTCAAGTCCATATGTAAAAAATACACGTAA
>NW_022146367.1:12254-14677 GCF_002938485.1 Sitophilus oryzae | reverse complement strand
TTATCGAATAAGAATTATAAATATAACTATAAGTAAAATATACGAACTGGATTGTAGACATTGGTTGTATTCTACTTAAATACAATAAAGCCACTTTTATGACACTACACCATAACATATTTCTAATACCTTTATTATCCATATTTGTTTAAAATAGCTGTAGTTTATAGCTGCAGTTTATAGCTGTAGTCTATAGTGATAAAATTTTTAGAACAGCTGGTCGGTAGAGATTTTTAAAGGAATAAAAAAAATTTCGCGTATGAAAAGTAAAAAAGCCAACTGATTGGATATATTTTAAAACGAAATCAGCCTAAAATTATAACTTTATAAAGTAACTTAACTTTTCCGTTTTTTCTTCATATATTTGAAGTCAAAGTTCTAATAGCGCGACCACTGTCGAACACCAACTCAATTCCAAAATTTTCAAGCTCTGGGGAAAATTACAACCACTCGTTAATAAATAAACGAATACAGTATCGCAAGACGTAATTAAATCGTGAAGCTGAACGCATGAGTCAGTAAATTTGTATTTTAGTAATAGAATTATTGACTATTTCAGTAAGAGAATGTCATTATGCATTCTGTAACTTTCATAAGAAATAGGATAAGACATAAACTTATTACGTTACTGAGAAATTTGCCGGATATTTTATCCTCATTTCAATGTTGTTTTAGTCTGTAAAAGGTAATCGTTTTTGTCATATTTTAGTTTTGTTTATTAGTAAGTTACGACAATCAATTATTATTTTAGTATTTTTTAGGTCCTTTCGTGTTATTTTAAGTTTGATGATACTCATATTAGCGAAAAGCTTACATGTATATTAAACACTGCTTAGTATGTATAAGACCTAGAGATTAATTCATTTTTAATTTTTTTTTCATTTTAGAAATTATATTTATAAGATACCTTACCTTAAATTAAAAATATGCATTGCGGCTATACAGGGTGTCCCAGAAATAAGTGTAGGGGGTATAAGTATTCTAAGGGGTGGTAGATCTGCTCAAAAAAACATTTTTTCTCTTTACCGTTTTTCAAATAAGTTCAAAATAACCGAGTTATTTTACTTTGAAAATTTCCAAAAAAAAATGATTTTTTGCTAAAATTTTGAGAACCACTGGATCTTATCTGGATTTTCTTTCATGTAAATATAAGCTACTACCTATGTTGCCATATTATCAAAAAATTATGTTTTTTAACTTAAAACTAAAAAAATTCCAAACTTTCAATTTTTTTTGCAAAAATAGGCTCTCATAGGCGTGTTTCTGACGCCGAAATATACTACCAGTTAAAATACTTGCACTTATTTCTGGGACACCCTGTATTAATAGACTTCTGATTTTTTGCATAATTTTCATATATAGGATGCACATATTATACTGCAATACTGAGTTGCCTTCATAATGGAATGTACTGTATAACTTCTACTAAGTAAACATTTGTTAAAATTTATAATTGATCTTTTATTTACTATATATCGACCGTATTTTTTAGACATTGTGAATAATCGTAAACTAAAAATTATATAAATAAGTGTAATTCCATCCACTAATTTAGAGGTTCTGAATGAGACTTTAGTGTATTCTTTTTTACAAAAATGCAAAGCTTCAATTGAGGCGACAATAAATTGCTAATAAATACCATCTGACCACAGCGCTAAAATTTCCAATGGTTTATATGTCATCCACACCGCTGTGACCCTCTGCACTTTAGACGCGTGTGCCAGAACAGCTATTAATCACTGTTGACCTGCAGTTTTACGATTTTCAGTTTTCGACATATATTTGTTTACTATATTGGAATTAATAATATTGAACACTGATTAAAATTAATATTGTTGTGTAACCTTAGAGGCAAAGCCAATTTTATCTACCATCGGTAACATTTTTCTAAATGCACTGCTCTTGATTTTCCATATCAGTTTAATATAGTGGTATTACATTACACTCCATTACAAACTAATGATTTCTACTCATACTCCATGTTTACTTATTTTTGTGAAGCCACCGCAACGTTTGACCTTGATAGCTTTGCGAAATTGTACGAAATAGTACGATAAATAAAAGCCCGTGTTATAAAAAATTTGTGGAAGCTGATCGAAACGTACCTCGAAATAGACCGACACGCGCCGTTATTGGTTGTATGTTTTTTTTATTGTTAACAATAAAAAACAAACAATCACGGTGTGTTTTGGTTAATTTATTGTTCTATTTCGATATATTATGGGGTTTGCGACCGAGATTCCCCGCAACATAAAAAAAGCATTCGTTTTGCGAAATGTTTCTCGAACTGTTTCCAGAAACATTTCGTGAAACATTTTGAGCGTAGTGTGTGGGCGTGTTTTATGGCACTATAAAAATTTGCAAATTTTTTATAGTCCCATAAAACATAATGTTTATTTCTTGAAAATATTGAACTAATCTTT
>NW_022146367.1:0-10797 GCF_002938485.1 Sitophilus oryzae | reverse complement strand
CGAGCGTGGGGAGACGCGAGTCCGCTTAAGAATTGGCGGCAGACGAAATAACTGAAGCATGCGAAAGGTATGCCGAAAGCAGAATTCCAAAAAGCTAGAGAAGAATTTGAAATACATTTGTATCTTTTTGTAATGTATATCTCAAACGGCTGTCATGAGAAATTGTTAAAATAAATTATTACTTTAAATGTCTTCAAATTGTCCACCACATTTCTATCAAACTACTTTACCAGTAATTAAGTTTGAAGTCTGAGACATCGTTTCAGCCAAATTTCAATTAGCGTTTTCTGACAAAGAAGTGTCACAACGGGAATCGCTCAGTCCGTATGGAGAAGAAGTGGAGAGTGCGCTAGGGCGCGGAAAAATACTCAATTTTGTCTCTATTTACTGGGTCCCAATTTGTAACTTATGTCGAAAGCACTATAAGGTCAGCGTTCTCTATTTATCGCCACTAATTATTCTTCGTGTTAGGGGGAGTTTTTCAATTCACCTAAAAACTTCATAATCATCGTTTAGCATTTTCATGGGCTTTCCAAAAAGCCGCCACGAGTGGGGTGTTGCCATTTTAAGATTTTCAAGTGAGTAGGTGTGCCGCTTAAGGGGTAGGTCGGGGTGGGTCAAAAAATATACGTCATATGTATTCCCCCACGATATTATAGAAACGGTAATTTATTTTTTGTGATATCTTTTGGTTTAAGTTAAATTATAGCCATTGTAAGTTTTCAGTGGCCCACCCTGTATATTTTTTCCAGAATTAAGTGGGTTATGCATAGTAACTAAATAAAACGGTTACATAAACAGACTTCGCTATTGAGTTGATAAATATGAAGTGACTAGCATATGTACCCGCGAACCTTTGTTGCGCCGAATTAATCATTTGTAATGGTGAAAGATGCAAGGCAAGAATTTCCATTAACATACAAATCTGGATAAAAATTTTCTCTAACATGGTATTGTCACATTGAAAAAAAAAAAATATGGCGATATTATTATCATAACTTGGTAATACTTGAGGAGTAGTTTCATCTCGGGTTGAGATTGGAACTTTCGAAAAATCATTTTGCCAAGAATAAGCTTTTTACGTCAGCAGTTTAAGCAGATATTCATTGTTAATCAATTACCCAACTTTGGCACACCTGTAATGATTAAAAAAAAAAACTCAAAATATGTAAAAAACAATTATATATTCTGCGTGTCCAAGCGTTTTCTCGCGAAAGACTAACTGTGTTTTAAATAACAAATATGTAATATTTGAGGGGTTTTCACCCTTTTGGAATTGAGATTCGAGCAACCCCTCCTTAAAATAAATCTCGAAACCCTCCCTACAAGCCCACCCAGTTTGTGTCTCGTCTCTCTATATTCTCCCACGCTGGCGGTATGGCCAAAATCAGCTGTTTCAATACGTCCAGCAGTTTATAGAGCAGCGGTGATTACTCATGGTCATATTTTATGAAACACCTGTATAAATTCATAAAAAAAAAAAAAAAAAAAAAAATATTAAAACAACAATATAGTAAAAAACATATTTACTGATATTGAAGGGGATACCGCCCCCCCGGAGAGAATTCGAAGGAATCTATCGGCACGCTGCTTTAGTTGCGGCGCTCTGTAGCGAGGCCACGCGCATTATATATGCGTACAGCTATCTTGTTTTCCAATTGCTCACCCAAAGGCGCGCACAAGCAGGAGCGAGGAATCGTAATTAATAACTGGAGAAGAACGATATGGACACACTGAGCATGAGGGGCGTTCTGAATTCAACAAGGCTAAGAACGAAATGACCAGATTTTTCGAAACACCCTTATGACAATTAGAAGTATGTCTGGTTATAACGGGCTGTACTATTTAGGATTCGCAGACAAATTACAAATATACCCGTGAGGTTCTGGCAAGCCGTCACGAATTTTCGACCATAGCGGCGTGAAACTTGACCGTATCAACCAAACCTACCATTTATATTAAAAAATGATTAAAATATTTGAGTGGTGGTTTCACCCTTTTGGAACTGGAATTTGGAACAATCCCTTCTTATCGAAACACTACACCCTGAATCAACCGTGTATGCAAAATCTAATGCTTCCTTACGTTGAGTGTGTTTGAGCAAGATGTTGATTAATCAACCGTTAAGGATTTTATATATTAGTAATAGTATTTAATAAAAAAAAAAATCGTTTTAAATTTATTTAAATTATGTATAACTCGACCATTTTATTAAGTTTAATATCAAATAAATTCTACAGCAAATCAAGTAGAAATTACTAATTTGAGATTTATTATCAACCCTAATGTAAATACAAAATCAGATGTAATAAATTATGGAATGCTTACATAACAAAGTATAGATCATCCGGTCTTCAAAGTGCCATACGCCGTGACAGTCTGACAGTCCAAATATTTATCCTGTATCAATCGTTAACGGTTAACGCAAAAATAAATATCCAGCACTATTGATTTTTGCAATAGAAAGCAAATAAAAATCAGTTCGGTTCGTAAGAAGATACTATGGAGTCTTTAAAGCCTGAAAAATATTATTATTCCTCTTTTATCTGGAAAATGAGTTAGATGCTTTTTTCCAATACAATTTTAAATTTTAAATATAGAATAGAGGAAGATTAAAAAAATATAAATTAGAAAAAAAAAAAAAAAAAAAAAAAAAAAATAATAACAAATTATTAATATTCTTGTGATTTCGAACGATAGCACACACCATAGTATGATATACTAAGTTTTCCTTGATTTAAGTAAAAACAATCCTAGGATTGTCACGGGGTTTCTAACAGGACACTGTCTCCTCAACGAACACCTCAGTAGGCTGAAGCTGAGAAACAACGGCGAATGCAGATTCTGTTGGGAATATGGGGAAACACCTGAACACCTCATCACTGAGTGCGCCGAGACGACGACCATTCGTGCCATGAACTTTGGTACGGCTGATGTCAAGGATGGAGAGCTAGTCTCTGTGGAGCCGTCTCAGATACTGGCTTTTGTTAAAGCCTTGAGACTGTATGATGAGTTATAACTCGTTATAACTCAAGAAAGGGGAACACACAATAGATCTTTAAGGTCGCGGTGACTAACTCCCCTCCTAAACATTCTACATTCTACGTTCTAATATGATATACAGATAACCAGCAATGTTAAAACTGAATTTACTTAATGGAATAAAGCATTAAGTCTATACAATACACCAAAAATACCTAATATTTAACATTGGATGCTTATTTCTTTACTAGTTCCAACACTAAAGTGTTTTAAAGAGCAGTTCCTAAAGAAGTTCCTAAAAGGATTATATTAAACCTCTATATGTAGTTTTTTTTTAAATAAATAGATAATAAAATTTATCAAAGAATACGCTGATGACTACATTCTAGTTGCAAAAACATTACAGGAAATGCTGAACACATATACCTGGGCATACGATACTTTGGGCCTTAAGCTGAACATCGATAAAACTAAAATCATGTGCACTCCCCCGGAAAATCATAACAGTACTAAAAAAATCGGAGAAGAACTATTGGAATACGTAGCGGAATTCAATTACCTCGGCAATTTGATTTTGGAAAAGGCCAGTATCGTTCAGAAGAGGCCAGTTCAGCACAGAATTAGCAGCGCCTCAAGAGCATTCTGGAAATTAAAAGACAGGGTTTTCTACAATCATGACTTCAGCACAAAAACGAAACTTGCAGTGTACTGAGGAATAATAATCCCCACCATGATATATGGAAGCGAAACCTGGGTGCTGTACCGCTGACACACGAGCGCATTAAACAAATTCCAACAGAGACACCTTAGACAACTGTTAAGAATCAAATGGTAACACCATGTCTCAAACGTATCTGTCCTTGAAATAGCAAGCTGCGAGAGTGCTGAAGTCATGATTACTAAATCCCGCTTAAGACGGGCTAACCACGTATGTAGGATGTAAGAAAACCGCCTACCGAAACCTCTTCTTTACGGTGAGCTTGTAGAGGGTAAGAGGAAACCGGCTGGACAACTCTAAAGATACAAAGATATTTTCCATGAAAACTTAAAAGGGATAAGTATGCAGCATCAGTGGGAGGAAGCAGCCCACAATAGAATGCAATGGAGGAGAATTGTAAACTATAAAAATAAAAAAGTAGAGAGGCAACAAAGTAATGAGATTTTTGAATGTCCGGAGTGCGGAAGAGAGATAACATCACGTATCGGGCTTTTCAGTCACAGAAAAGCTCATGAAAGAAAACGCCTTGCGTAACCATCTTCTGATGCGTGTCAAATACTCGTCAGCGAGTAATGGTAGTAGTAGTAATATGTAGTTTACTTTAATATAGCAAGTGTGTATGACTATATGCAGTGTTTAGTGGAGGAAAACGATTACGATATTTTGATACTTGCAGAAACCTGACTTGTGGAAGGATAAACGTAATTGTTTGAACTAAATGGTTACAAGTTTATACCTTATAGCAGAAAAACAAAAGGAGGAGGTTCTCCAATATACATTGGATAACACAAAATAAATAAAGCAAGTTTTGAATCCAGAGAATTATACAGATATACATATAACGATAGAGTTTTGCACCCCATTAGGTAAACGGGTAAACGTTTACAAAAGTGTCTTGGATCACTCACTGTTTAATAATTAATTTTGAAATGGTCTAGAATCAATGTGTTGATTAAACCCACTAGTGAAACGTATTATAAAATAGCAAAATTATTAGGTATTGTAAAGTAGTAATCATTATCATTTTCAGCTTGTTCAAGCATTTCTAAATATGGTGTAGCCTCTCTCACATATTTACATACTCTCTTTGTAGTTGGGCCCATTTTTGTCTATTGTTGACTATGCGGTCCCAAGGTATCCCTGCTAATTTCCTAATATCATGACAATTAGGATTTCATGTCATCAGCGGATCTTGTTGGTTCAGACGAGTTTACGCAAGATTTTTTCTAGTGTTACTTTAAACAACTTTGGGGATATTGCATCTCCATGTCGTACTCCTTTGCCAGTTGGGAACTCTAGGATTATTTTATATATCATTACTCTTGCTTTCGCTTCCTTGTTTATATTGGCGAGAGTCTCTATATAAAGCCTGTCAATACTTTGTTTGGCTAGAGCTTCTATTGTTGCCTTAGGATATATCGAGTCGAAGAAAGCCTTCTCAAAGTCTATAAATGCTATGCCTAGTGGAAGTTCGTATTCTTTTGTTCATCTGATAGTTTCTCTTTCTCTGTCTCCGATAGTGTATGTATGTGATCGATTGTGCTGAAGCCGCTTCTAAAGCCTGCTTGTTCTCGTGGTTGTGCAGCATCTAGCGTGTTTTGTATTTTGTTGTTTATTAAAGTAGCACTATAAACAAATAATTACATAATTAAAACTAAGATATATCGTGAAATGACAAGTCAAATAACGCCCGAATTTGAGAGTTAACTAGATCATGTACTGCAAAAACAAGATAAAAGACTAATTCATGACGATACAACAAAACAATTTAGTTTACAACAAAACAATTAGAGCATCATCAGCAGATGATTAAAATTTTTGAGTTTTCGTAATCTGCTTATGATGCTAACATGATTAGCGAAACGCGCCTCCAGTGCAAAAGTAAATTGTGCTTGCTTATTGTGGCGAATTAGTGTTTTATTTTGCTGTGGTAACACAGCAAAATAAAACACTAATTCGCCACAACGGTTCTAAGCGCAACGGTTCTAAGCCCCAACTGTAGAAATCATATATTGGTTAAGCAAAGTTATCATCACAAATGTACAATAACTAGTATTAATATTCTTTCGGCTAGTTATAAAATATATTTTTAATACCGGAGAAACTAAAAACCTTTAGTTACACATGAAGAAGGGGTTACATTTAAAAAATATAATCGAGTAATTAAATTGCCATTTAACCGTTAATTAAATAACTTGGTAATCGACTTATTTATTTAATGAACTTACTAATTATTTTCTAATGGCTTCTAATTGTGAATTAAACTGTTCCTTTTTTACTCAGCGGTGATAAATTAAGCCAGACTAAAAAATATAACAATACCGACTCTGACATTCAAATACTCCAATTTCAGCAAGTAAACAATAAATTTTTCATTTCACACGAGAAGTATATGACGATCTCCCAGGCTAATATATTACGCGAATTTCTAGGGATTTGGAACGGAGCACATCTAGGTTGATTTATAATATTTATTACTACCTAGTTTACTGGCAGGGCTCTCGCTACCGTTTTATCCGCCACACGAGTTTCTATTTTCGTTTAAATTCTTCCTATATCCAGAACTATGGTGGATGATTACTGAGTGAGTATAATTTATTTATTTTTAGCTGCTGACAAAAGAATTTCTTCTTGCTTTTTGCGATTTTACAGTTTTAAGCGTTTTTTTCGAATTATGTCCATTAAAAACATGCAAAAGACGCGGCAAGCTCGTGGATTCCCGGCCCGTTCAACAATCAATCCTGTGAGAAAGAGATAGGCGAGATCAGCGCGGTTAGCGTTGAAGAGACGAAGATAAAAGATGCTGGGATTGAATTGTGGACGGGCCGGGACATATATTCGGCGAAAACACAATCTACTGCTAGTGCCAGTGGTGTGTGTAAAAATAATAATTATTATTTGCCATTTATTTTACGAATTTTAGTTTATATGAGTATAGTTATTTTATGTTGTATTGTTGTGGTTACTTGTTATAGTTTTTTATGTTGTAGTGTTGTGGTTATTTGCAGTGCAGTGGCGAAATACCCATAAAGGATTTTTTTGTGGTTACTTGTAATTATAATATAATACTAGCTTTTTCCCGCGACTACGTTCGCGTTACACCTCGAATCGTTCATGCATTGATTTCAATGATTGTTTACTTCTTTATAGATAGAGCTAGTCAGCCTTACAAATGCAATATTTAAACTATGTTTTTAAGAGTTTTCGAGCTACTTGTATTCCATATAAGAGTTAGCAATTGTCGAAACTTCTTTACACGCGCTGGGAGTAAACATTCAAGGCCGTGACATACGAGCTAGTGAGACGGCCCTGACACACGAGCTAGTTGTAACGAAACGTGTTAACGGCTTAGAAATACGTAATGACGCGACGTGTATTGGTGAGCGATCCACGTGTTTATCAAAAGTATTGATATTTTAATACAAATTTTTTAAAAGTGAATCAAATTATTACGTGTAAAAAGCTATTTGATACACGTAAAAAACTATTTTTATTATTTTACGCGAATAAAACTGTTATATGTAAAAAACTATTTTTTACGCGTATAAAACTATTTTTACTGGTAGAAAACTATATTTTACGCGTATAAAACTATTTGTTAAACGTAAAAAACTATTTTTTTTACGCATCAAAAACTTATTGTTTCTGGTAAAAAAACATTTTTACGCAAAAAGAAATATTTTATACGTGTAAAAAACTATTTGTTACACGTAAAAACTATTTTTTTACTCGTCGAGAACTTATGCCTACTTGCACCGTTTGTATAAACTTTGTTTAAATGCTAAACAGTGATTAACTATATAGTATTTTATTATAGTTAATCACTGTTTAGCCTTTAAACAAAGTTTATACAAACGGTGCAAGTGGGCATTATTATTTCTGGTAAAAAAACTTTTTTACACAAAAAAAAAATTACGTGTAAAAAACTATTTGTTACACGTAAAAACTATTTTTTTACGCGTCAAAAGCCTATTGTTTCTGGTAAAAAAAATGTTTTTTACGCAAAAAAATAGTTTTTTACGTTAAAAAACTATTTGTTACACGTAAAAAACTATTTTTTTACGCGTCAAAAACTGATTGTTTCTGTTAATAAAACCTTTTTTACTGAAAAAAATAGTTTTTTACGTTAAAAAACTATTTGTTACACGTAAAAAACTATTTTTTTACGAGTCAAAAACTGATTGTTTCTGGTAAAAAAACCTTTTTTACGCGTCAAAAACTGATTGTTTCTGTTAAGAAAAACCTTTTTTACGCCAAAAAAAATATTTTTTACGTGTAAAAAACTATTTGTTACACGTAAAAAACTATTTTTTTACGCGTCAAAAACTTATTGTTTCTGTTAAAAAAACCTTTTTTACGCAGAAAAAAAAACACTTTTTACCCATAAAAAACTATTTTTTACGAGTAAGAAGATATTCCCTTAATTTATTACTTTTTCAACATTTCATTAATAGAATCTTCCTAAACAGTAGATATTCTCTATAAAAATATTTTTAGATAATATCCTAAACTGAAAAAATGCTATTACTATTTAATTTATTTTTATTGTATTATTAAATATTACGTTCGCCTATGACAGGGTCTCATAGAAAACGCTAAAGACGCTACAGAAAACAAATTGATTTGTTTTCATTTGCGTTTTTTGCAAGACACGCCGACCGCTAGACGCTTTTGGTGGGGCCACTCCTATATAATCCTGTCATTTTGTTTTAGACGCAAAAGACGCTTCACGCTAAAAACGCAAAAAACGCTTTCTGTGTGGCCGTGCACTAAGACTGAGTCATCAATGTCAGTGATAATAAAATTCGTCTAATTCAGCGAGTAAACGCTACATCTTGGCAACAGTAGGCAGCTTTTGGCGATTGATACATCTATGTCTTCTTACAAGCCTATAGAATGTGGTGTCCCTCAGGGTTTCTGGTGTTTATCAACGACATTGCAAATCTAGATATCAGCGGTAAAATCTGCCTCTTTGTGGACGATACTAGTTTCACTTGGAGCGGCCCAGATGTTACGGCACTATATACTTAAGTATCTACAGTGACTTACGCATTCTAATCTCCTATGCCTCAACCTATCAAAAACTAAAGTTTTGTTAAATAAAAGTACTATACAACCTTTTGTACTTAATAACACCACTATTGACGTCGTGTACTCTGTGAAACTTTTAGGACTTTTTGTAGACAACTCGTTAAAATGGGACTTGCACATCGAAGCTTTATGAATGAAACTAAGCGCTGCCTATTTTGCACTAAGATCAGTTTTTAAGGAACTTAACTTATAAACTCTAGATTAAATACTTTCTTGTATTATCTAGAATAGTGTATTATGCCCTTTTTGAGTCGCATTTTCGTTATGCCCTTCCATTCTGGGGTACCTGCTGCGCGACAAAATTTGATCGTATTTTCAAACTTCAAAATAGAGCAGTTCGATATTTATTGGGATTGAACAGTAGAACTCACTGCCAGAATTTCTTTAAAATTTTCAAAATACTAACTCTTCCTTCTTTATTCATTTTTGAATCCGTTTGCTTAATCCGCAAGCACATATCTGCTATTCCCGAAAAGCCAACTCACAACTAACCACGTAGGAATGCGGAGCACGATCTTTATCTGCCAACTCAGAGCTCAGAACTAGTTAAAGGCTCAATGTGCAATCATCCGCCTTTGGATACCAAGTGGCTTTCATGCTTTCCCGCGTTTCGCAAAGCTTTGAAATCATACTTACTGGAGAGAGCCCTATATGTGGTAAACGACTTTTTTGTTGATATTTAATCTTGAATAATTTTGAATTTTGATCATCTCACACACTTGATAAAAATCTAGTATGTAATATTTTATAATAACTCTTAATTGATTATAATCATTTACAGTTTTTCAATTGTAAAATTTTATTGATACGTTTTTTTTGTGTTCTGCGAAGTCCATGTATGTTCTATTATTTGTAATTTTAATGACGTCATTTTTTTTGAATTGTGTGATGCTTGATTAGATCTTTTATTATTTAGTTTTATTATTTGTATATTTTTTGTGCATTTTTTGTTTTTTAAATGCTTTGTCGATGAAGCTATTTTGACTTTTTGGTTAATAAAGAGTTATTTATTATTTATTATCCCATCAAAAACATAGATTGAAAAAAAAAGTCTTATACAATTCAGTTATGTTATTTACTAGAGAATCTGAACAAATTAGGCAAAGAAAATATAAAGTCACCAAGGTATGGAAAGTATTAAAAAGCAAACGATCTAACTAGAAAAAAAGCAAACACCTCACTAACTGGACCAGAACTGTTCTGCTTTTCAAGCGGAAACCAGTTTAAAGCGGAACTGAAGAACCTGGAATGGGAATTCTCAAATGGTCTAAGACATTTTGAAAAAGTTCCTCAGAACTTACGACCTTTGAGAAAAATCAAAGATATTCCTTGATTTAAGTAAGAACAATCTTCGGATTGTCACGGGGTTTCTCACAGGACACTGTCTCCTCAACAAACACCTCAGTAGATTGAAGTTGAGAAACAACGGCGAATGCAGATTATGTGGGAAAAATGGGGAAACACCAGAATATCTTATCACCGAGTGCGCCGAGACGACAACCATTCGTGCCATTAATTTTAGTACGGCTGATGTGGAAGATGGAGAGCTGGTCTCTGTAATAACTCAAGAAACGGGAACACGCAAGAGATCTGTAAGGTCGCGGTGATTAACCCCCTCCTAAACATTGTACATTCAGTGAAGGATTAAGGGGGGGCGGAAGCGGCGGTCCGCCCCGGGCCCCGTCTTTCAGGGGGCCCCAAATATCAATAAGTAATTTTTTATTCAACTGCCAAACAAGATCAATATGTGTTCAATAGTTATAAAGCAATTTGTAGGTGGAATATGCAAACCATACGTATACGCAAACTATAAGCAGTAAAATATAAAAATATCGAATAATTATTATTTTTTATATTTTTAAAGATTACAACAATTATGAATACAAACTTGAATTTATTTATCTTAGCTTTTAAGTTATATTTCAATGGTTTCATTATTTATTTTTACTAAATAAACATTTTAAATTACAACCAATGCACAGCATAACTTGTATTCTAGCTTTCTG
>NW_022146366.1:200784-214241 GCF_002938485.1 Sitophilus oryzae | reverse complement strand
CGAATAAAAATGAGGCAATAACTATCTAATAGATATTTTAGTTCTAGTATAAGTTGTAGGTTGCGCTAGCGTGTTTACAGATTTCGCTCGTTAAAGTAGGGTGGTTTTATAAGAAATAGTGTAGATGTCGCTTTGTAGGCCAGCAGACCATTGACCTTATGTATGTCATTTGTCATTATTAGACAGTTAAAGCAAGGCGCAATACGTATACGTATATGTCGACACGTAACGCAGAAACCTACGTTACGTCTGCCGTTGCGTTGTCGTGTAAACAAGAGCTAAAGCAAGTATTTTGACGTACGTAACGCAAATGGTACATTTGTAATTCTAAATTATTTTGTGAAACAATTTATTTAATGTTAAAACTGAAAATGGATATCTATTATTCCATTGATTCCACATTAAATTTATAAAAGTAATATCGAAAAATGAAGAAAATTATAAATAGAAATTATTTTATTACAGAAAGTAGTCCTTACAACTCAAAATGCTCTTTTTACACAGTTTTATGATTATTTATTAGATTCCATCTTTTAGAATCCTCATATGGATTTTGGCTGAGAACTAGCATTTAATTAAATAGTTTCCAAAATGAGTTTATTCTGATGCTTAATATTTTCATAGTAATTTATTGTAATAAAATAGGCCCAGTTCTGTTACACTGGCCCCAAAATTTATGAAATAACTTAATTACTAGCCGGTTGTGGAAACGAGTTGTTTGTGAATTTGTACGTTCGGCATAATTCGGGTGAAAATCGAAACTTCTTCGGCTCGATACGTTTGCGTTTTGTTCGTACGTAAAGATACGTATCACGTATCCGTAAACGCAAGTGAATTTCTTACTGCGCAAGCGTACATGTCAAACGATACGTTTACGTCTACGTCTTTGGCAGTGCTTTAACTGTCTATTTTCTTCATCTATGGTCATCGTTACTTGTCAGTTTATGCTTGTCAGTTTTCACGTGTTTCTGTTCCCAGCTGTTTCTAATAAATTTTCGATATAGAGAATAAAGAGAATAAACGTGCACGTAACTTCTCGGATTTTGACAAAAACTAAAAATCTAAATAAAAAAACTAAATATCTAACTAATTCTAAATATTCTTCATCTGAAGACGTAGATGAGCTAGAATAATCCATTCTAGAAAATGTGACACTGTAAAGCGTAAAGGGAAAAATAAAAGTATTCTAAAAAGGGCTTAAATAAAAACTGTAACGATACACGTGATTTATGAACGATACTAAATACTTAAAAAAGTTGAGTTACAATCGCCAAAACAGTGGACCACAGCAGTGCTTTACAAGGCGCTTGCGCCAGATATCATCGGCAGATATCCTAGAGATATCTGCCCATTTTCTGTAGATATCTATTAGATAACTTATGTAACAGATAGGATTTGTCAAATCGTTCAGAAACCCAGTTTGAAAGATATCTGTAGTATATGAGTACTATAAGCTTATGTAATTCATATCTACTACTTGAGAAACTGGGCATAAGGGTCCTTCAACGAACCCAAAACTTACAATTTGTAAAAATCTAATCGTTTAGCTACAATACTCCGTGTCGTATGTGGTGAACAACCCTGTATAGTTAAAATTATGTAATTTATTTTTGTTTCCTAAAATATTTTGATTAAAAGAAAATATTTAAAAGTGGGCAACGCTGTGCCGGTCAAGCTTAATCACGTGACTAAAAGTTTATTTGATATCAACTATATGTTTAAAGATCTCAGGGCGGGGCAACACAACTATAACTTCTTTCTGTTGACGTTTTAACAGAAATGAAAAAAATATAGGTATCTATCAGCTTCTGGGTGCGCTTCTAAAAGAATGCAAGGCTATCCACCGCATTGCATTTTTTTGCACTAAATATAAACGGATGAACTGTAACAGTTAGAGTGTTTAATAGCAATGATTACACTTGATATAGAGATTGTTATAAACACATAGGTAGGCAGAAATCAAAAACTAGACAATGTGCATGGTTGGATGAACTTGGATGGATGGTGGAAATGGTAGAGTACCTTTTCTGTTAACTCTCTGTTAGACTAGTTTGCGTGTAACAGAACGTACGAGCGGGTAGTACCATCGCATCGCCGAAGAAATCCATCGAGTTCGCGGATTTACCATCGGCGGTACCGTGGAAAACAGTGCGTTTTTCATTAGAGAGATTGTTTTGATATACTTGCATCGGTTCGTTTTATTCTTGTTTTAATTAACAAGGTAGGGTATTTTGTTTTTTTATTATTTTAAAGAAATATTATTTTTTTTATTATATTTTAAACTTTAAATATTCTCTTCTATTGGACCGATTTTATTAATTTTCCAGAAATTTTTTGCTGAATTATTTGACTTTTTAGCCTCATTTGAAGTTAAAAATTAAATTTAAACAAAATATTATTTTAGCGAAAGTTTTTTAACCAACACCCTGTAGAATAGTTTAACGAGTACGAAAGTTAAAAGCCACTTTGTTATGAAGGTGCATCGTTTCTTGAAAATTTGCTTTTTGATTCATCTCAATAGCTTTTTTTGTTGGAGATATTCGCATTTGAAGAAAACTGCAACAATTAGTAACAATATTGGCACTCAAAGCATGTCTTTGTTTTGCTTTGATGCAACTATGAAATAGTGTCTGTTGTTTTTGTAATGTCGCTGTCAAAATTGAAAGGTCATATTATTATTGGCTGTTGACAGCTACTATACAATGTGTCCCAGAATTAAGTGCAAGTATTTTAACTGGTGGTATAGTTCAACCCCAGAAACAAAGCCTATGAGGTTTATTTCGCGAAATTTTTTTTTTGAAAATTCGGAATTTTTTGAAATATTTTTTGAATTTTTTTTTAGTTTTTAGTTAAAAAACGTAATTTCTTGATAATATGACAACACAGGTAGTAGATTAAATTTACATAAAGAAAATCCAGAAAAGATCCAGTGGTTCTCAAAATTTGAGCAAAAAATATTTTTTTTTTTGGAAATTTTCAAAGGAAAATACATAACTTCGTTATTTTGGACTTATTCGAAAAAACATAAAGAGAAAATATGTTTCTTTTATGAAGATCTGCCACCCCTTAAAATACTTGCACTTATTTCTGGGACACCCTGTATAAGAGATAATAATTATAAGTCTAGCAGTTGCATCAGGCGATTATTGATTTCATTGAATAAGGAAATGATCAACTACTGGGCTTAAAATCATCACTAAACTTTTAAGAATAACTACCAACCAACAATAATATTATGTTTTTTTTATGAAAGTAACATTCGAAAAACCATACACTCTACTTCATAGATATGTTGATGAGGACTAAAAGCAATGGCATGCTTTTAATGCTAAAATTACTGTAAATCGTTACTGTCTTCTTCAAAAGCAAACATATCCAATAAAAATAAAACTTTTGAGATATACCAAAAAATAAACAATCGAGAAAAGATGCGTCTTGATGATTAAGTAATTTTTAAATTTCTTACTTTGTTAAATGATTCCGCAGGGTCTTTCGTACAAAAAAATATTTTGTTTTTCCTCGTAGATATGCAGTGTTACTGATATTATGTATGGGAACGGTCGATTATTAGGGAAAATATACAAAGTACCGCAAAAAGTTAAATACAAAAGTTATAGGCTTTTTACATGTCTGTTATAGCTAGTAGTAAATTTAAGTATACAGAGTCGGTCATAAAGTTGTGGCACTTCAACATTTATTTTTTTTAAATGCAGTAGTATATTATTGCATATATCAATTCTTCCTTCAATTTGAAGCAATAACAGTAATATACACATAATGTACCTAAATTCAACCATTTCCGAATTATGAAGTTTTGATTTTGAAATGTTAAACGAAAATTTTGTAATTTCCAGACAAGACATAATCTCTTTTTATACATCTATAACTGCTAACTTGAGAACTAATGTCAAGTATTATTAAAGTACCACAGTTTCCGAGGATTCGTCGTTCCACGTTAAAACCCGCTTTTAAAAACATTAGTAAACTTTTCATTTTTTGTTATATTATCATCTACAAACGATGCAATTAATTGTAGTAAATGCAATTTTTTGTAGTACTAATAATTTTATTAGTCAGAAAAAGTAAACAATTAAGCGCAATGTAATAAAGAGAAAAAATATTGTTCTAATATAATATGTCCAAAAATCTTCAAAATCATTTGTAGTTTTATGTAGTAGCAAAAAAACTCAGTGAGAGTTTCTTGGAATTAGTGAAGTTAATAGTCAGTTTTCTGACTAATTATTAGTATTACAAAAAATTGGATTTACTACAATCAATTGCATTGTTTGTGTGATGATAATAAGCCAAAAAGCGAAAAGTTTACTGATTAATGATAATCTTGTAACCGGCCAAGACAAGACACGAAAAAGATTAGACGATCAAATATATTTTTCCAAAGCTCCTTGATTAAAATTAGTGTTTTTAACACAGCCGTGGTACTCTAGATCGAAATTTAAAATACGATTTTTTAAGCGAAAATGTCAAAAGTTGACATATGATATGTCCTTCTATTCAGAGTGTCATTTTATATCGAGTAAAGAAAAAATATACCGAGGGTGCTATTTAAAAATCAAAAGTTGTAGTCATTTCCGGTGAAACAGGAAGTGACCTAAAAGAATTGAATACTTCATTCATATATATACTAACATACCAAATCCCGTTTTTTTATCTAAACAAATTGTAGGGGTAAGCTACTTTTGAGACGCTATATGTAGTATATATGAGAGTGTATAGACGCTACGAGTATATGAAGAGTGTATACGTATATGAACTTTCAGAAATATTCACAACTACTCCTTTTCTCATTGTTTCCCTGGCAATCGTTCAATCATCAGCAGAGTATTGCAATATAAATTTAATCAATATATAATTCAGTTTTTATTATCAGTTTAAAGCATAGTTTTAATCATTTATTGATGGTCATTTATATATGGTATATCTTAACTATGTTAAGAAAATGTGCGTCTAGAGTTTAAAATAGGGTAGATTAGTGGACTTAGAGGCTTATGTAATTCCCTATTCAATACTCTTTGGCAAAAGTTTTATAGGTAACATGGTTATATTTAGTCATTTTTAAAAATAACATTAGCAGTTACAATTTTTATGACCTTTTCTAGAGCAAATGAAATAAAACAAAGGTTGTTAAATGTCCAACCGTAGAACACAAGCACATAACTATTATTTGTGTTTGAACTAGATACAAGAGGACCCACGCATAATATTTATATCGCAGTTATTCGAATTATAGTAATGCATTCTGTTGTATGCATTTATGACACAGTGCCGGAATGGCATATAAATTATAATTTGATGTTTATTTGATAATAACTGCTTATTTTATAAGTTTATAGTTATAATAAATAATAGACATATACAAGTTTTACTACTATACGTATTTCTATAGACTTAATTGAAATGTCGTATTTTACGTATTAAATTCAAATAAAATATAGTTAACAGCAATTTTCTAGACAAGTTTTCATAACATATAGCAAAGAATATTATAGTTATTGCTTATAGACTTGGTGCATTCTCCGTCGACTACCACCATCTGGGAATATCAACTAATACATATGCAGGGTGATAATTTGAAAACGAACAGTATTTAATATTGCCTTTACCGATGGATAGTATGAAAATTTTCTCGCCAAATTTTCACACACGTCAATTTACATATCAAGGGGGACAATTTTTGAGGCATTTGTTGTCGTGTTACTTTCAACGCCTTGACCCCCAGGGCACCTACCCCTAAAATTTTAAATAGCAACCCCTATTTCTTTTACCATTTTTGTGTTTCTTATAGAATTCTACATAAACTGCATTATTTTATCATTAATTTATCGAGGGTCACAGTGCAGTACCTCGTATCATTTTTGATAGGATTTTTGAGGAGATCCAAAAAATATACCTAATTTTACATTAAATTAATATTTTTTTAATGAATAATTATCTTCTACAGCCGAAATATCAATGCTCTATTACCAAATAAAATATTTTTAATTCTTTTGGTGAAAATATTGCTAAAATTTTTTAAAAAAATAATAATAAAATTTTATTAAAAAGTCATATGAGGTCCTGCCTTGTGACCCTCGTTATGTAGAATTTTATAAGGAACACAAAAACGGTAAAAGAAATAGGGGTTGCCATTTAAAATTTTAGGGGTAGGTGCCCTGGAGTCAAGGGGTTGAAAGTAACACGATAACAAATACCTCAAAAATTGTCCCCCTTGATATGTAAATTGACGTGTTTTGCCAAATTTTCATACTATCATCGGTAGAGGCAATACTAAATACTGTTCGTTTTCAAATTGTCACCCAGTATATACAAATACTTACATATTTTAATAGCGAGTATTCGAAAAGTGTATTTGATGATTGGAAAAATTAAATTCTGTTTAAATAAAAAAAAACGTTCGTACCAAAAAATATACCATTTGGCGCTGACATTTATTTAATATAAGGTTTTTTTTAATTTACGCAGTTATTTTGCTACTATGCTAATATATATGCTATTCTTGTTTGTTTTTATCTAAAATATCGTATTGTAAGCATTATAATGTATGCAAGAATTTGCAATAATAAATAGATAATATTATAAATAGCGCTTGATAGTAAAATAACAATACATTTATTAACTTTAACTTACTTGAAAGAATTAAAAAAAAACATTTCTACACGTTTTTTTACTTTTTATTATAATTCATATTTATATAAACCATATTGAGATTTTGACCATAGTTACCATTTTTTTTTATCAAACTTCTTTAATTCACACTCCATGAGTATCTTTTTGGATTCCTTCTTCCTCTAATCGACGAAGATTGGCTATAACCACAGCGAATTCTTCTCATCTTTCTGCTGTTCTGACGAGTGTTTGACCATTATTTGATCCTGTCCAATCTCTTTCATCCACGACATCTTCTGCTTTGACCTGGCTTCTCTTCAATTTTAAATAAATAAATGCCTTGATTGTCAAAAAATTTTACAATTTGTAGACAAAGGTAAAGTAAACAAACAAAAGCGAATACAAAACAAGTATACAAATTACATTGTCAGTCTTATTGTTTAAAATAAACATTTATAAATGTTTACAATGTCAAAGAATAAAAAAATAAAAATAAGATTCAAAAATATTTAATATGTTTATAGGAAATATAGTCATAGCAAATATTAAAGATTAACTTCATTTATCAAAATATAAGTCATTTACGGCGTAGAAAGCCTTGTCTAGTAAGCAAGATTTCAATGCTTTGCGAACTGAAGAAAATGATGTTATGGATTTGATTTCAAATGACAGGTGATTGTGCATTTTTTCGAGTTGTATAATATCGAACTTTTAACTAACTCTGAGCGGGGCGTAGGTAGATAAACATCTTGCTCCGCGTTCCTGAGCGGATAAGTGTGAGAAGGCCTTTCTTGAGAAGCTGATACATGCTTACGTATTAGGCAAACGGATTCAAATATAAATAAGGAAGGAAGAATTAAACTTTTTTAATGTTGAGACTCCGATTCTTTTACCTTTGATAATGGGGGGTAGTAGATGGTATTTGTCGTTCCTGAGAAGTATGCCGAATTTCCTTCTTTATTATGCTCAGAAGCTCTCTCTCTCTCTCTCTCTCTCACACATGGATTCATGTAATATGATGTAGAGCTTCGATCTTCCTCACTCTAGTAACTTTTATGGTCAAGGATTCCATACCATATAAGAGCACAGAATAAATATAGCACTTGACATATGATATCGGGTACTCAATGTTAGATATTTATTACAAAAGAATTGTTTCTTTTGAGGAATGTGCTACGGGCCTACTCTTACCTGGCTTTAACCTCTATATACTTCCTGATCCAAATCCTCAATGATCTAAAATCCAAAATTTAACGACTTGTTCTAAGTGATTTACTAACATTGATGTTCAGACTGTATTCGTTTTGGATTACATATTTTTGAAAAATTTATAAAAATTAAAAGGCGTTCAATTGAGGAACCTTCCAGTTGAACAGTCCAGTTGACGGAAGGTTTCTGCTAGTTTTGACAAAATTAAACAGTTTTGGGGATATCGCGTTTTCCTGTAGTAGGGTTTTTTTTATATATCACTACCCTTGCTTTGGCTTCTTTGTATATTCCTTGTATATTTGTCAATACCTTGTTTCGCTGGGGCTTCTATTATTGCCTTAGGATATATCGAGTCGAAAGTCTCCACAAAATCTATAAAGGCTTTTGTTCGGCTGATAGTTTCTCTTGAAGTATGTATGTGATCAATCGTGCTGAAGACGCTTCTAAAGCCTGCTGGTTCTCGCGATTGTGCAGCGTTTCATCATCATTATCATCAATTAGCCTGAAGTGTCCACTGCTGGACTTAGGCCTCCCTCAAATCTTTCCACTCTCCTCGGTCCTGTGCCACTTGGATCCAGTTTCCTCTAAATCTCTTTCATTGCAGCATTGCTCTTTCCATAGCTCGTTGGGCTACACGGATTTTTTCTATGGACTTTTTCGTCAGTGTAAGTGTTTCTGCGCCATATGTAAGTACTGGGCATAACGCACTGATGGAACACCTTCCTTTTGAAGCACATTGGTAGATCTGATTTTAACATATATCTTAGTTTGCCGAATGCTGCCCATGTTATCTCTATTCTTCTTTGTATCTCGTGTGTCTGGTTATCGCGACCAATTATTGATATTTCGTGCAGCGTCTAGCGTATTTTATATCCTGTTGTTTATTATTTTTGTAAATATCTTGTATGCGACTGATAGCAGGCTTATTGGTATATAGTTTCTGATGTGTTCTTTGCGGCCTTTCTTATGAATTAGAATTATGTTGGCGCTATAACTATAATAAGTCTAATAATAAACACCAATAATAATTACATCTAATAATACACATCCAACGTCAGATAACTACAACATTAGGTTCACTAACATCGTTCGTTTCAGCGAGCAAGCCAGATCCCGTTAGGAGACGTCAGTTAATGACAGTAAATTGTATAATTCTTCATCGCGTGGTGCAACAAACGCTATCTTTAAATCTTTCTTCTCCGTCATTCGTCATTAGGTGCAAAATAATCAAACAAAGCTAATTACCGCGGTTAAAGTCTCCGACACCTTACATTATGAGCTATTAGCGCTTATGCATATTCATATTTGTCAGTTGTCGGAAAATAGAATTATTCGAACAATATACCGATGACCTTTGCATTTTTTCTTAACAAGAATTCTTTCGAAAGTGTTTTTTAGCCTACTTGCTAAAAGCTAAAAAATTAGGAACAATATATATGCTACTATTGTTTATTTAAGGTATGTCCTTGTAAAATATTATTATCCACAGGATAAGGATCTTTGGAAAAAGAACATATTGTAGTGAAGAAATAGTGTTATTGTCGTACCTATCATTGTATTTCTGTAATTATTTAGATATCAAAAACGAGCGTAAGAATATATGCAAATGAATTCTCGAATTCCAACAATTAAAATATGTTAAATGTTTTATGCTTTTTTGATATCTGGCACTAATTAATTCAAAAGAATGGAATTATTTCATGTTATAAGTACATAATTTATCTGTATAAGAAGTAATATAAGAGAGTATTTATATCGATATCTATATTATTTAAAAGACAGTAGGTTTAGTCGTGACTGCATGACTAAGTTAAGAAAAAACTCAAAATTTAAGTGAGGATGCAGTCAATAATCACCACACAGGCTAATAAAACCACTTTTTCAAATTTCTCAAGCTTAAATACAATAAAATGTATAAATACATAATAAAATGTTAATGCCTTTTTTTATTTTTTTTTATTTATACATTTTAGAAACTGTTCTGTTGATGGTAATAAAATTCTCGAAAGCTTAACACATTTAAAGTTGAAAAACACGATTTGAAGTTGAAATTTAACTTTCAATAACTTTCTAACGAGTCGATTAAATGAAAATTCATATCAGAAGTTTTTGAAGACCGTTCATTTTCCTACAAGAATATGTATTGGTTTTTACAAAACGGCGATTTGTTAGAACGCAATAAAATTCCAATGTTAATAATAATATTATAAGCTCTAATTTTACCAGAATGTTTTTTTCGTCATCCGGAACGATATGTTCAAAGTAACTAAAAATAAAAAATGTTTTTTTGTGGTTTTTTGCGGGACAACGTTGTGTCACGCGACCAAACGTCGGGGCGCAACGTCGGCACAACCTAGTGCCAACCCTAGTCTGCACTAGTTTGGAGAATAATTTTTGGGTCGAAACGACGTTGGATAGCTACGTTGGCTAGAATCCTAATTTAGTACAAACTGCAACGTTGTTTAAAATCCTAATTCACAGAAATACAAAACTATAATAATATGGCGTCAAGTCGCGATTTATCCGGGATAATTATAGTAAAAATATTATTTTTATGATTTAGTTAGAGACATATGACTGTAAGACTGTTTTATGATTTAGTTAGAGACATATGACTGTAGGCAGTAAAGGAAAAGAAAACAAAAGTATTTAAGTGTGGTGGATGTGTGAAGATCATAATTACTAAAACACTTTAACCAACTCTGTAACTCGTTACCCAAGACAAAAAAGTTAAACGCAAACAACTTTATTGATAAATGTATTGTTTCTACTTTGAAAAATACTAATGGGCCTTAAAATTAAAGAAGTTTTAAAAAATTTCTTGATTTTTTTTTAGTAAAATGCGAATAATTTAGTCGCCGTCGAAAACAATTCCGCGTGTTGTTTAGGGTCAAATATTTCAAGTTAATGTATTAAAAAAGCAGGAATTGCTATTTTAGGTAACGAAACATTTTCTTGTTCAACAACATACAACATGACGGCTTTCACTTTGTTGTTTTGGAGATTAAAATGGAGTAGTTCGAGTAGTCGCATACTGGACTAATAAAGTCGCAATTCAGTCTTAACAGGTAGTATACTAGTAAGGAGGGAGTGAATAAATAAGTATCGGTAATATGTCGATGTATATTTAAATTTATTTATATGTGCCTTTCTTACGTCCCATTTTAATTAAGTTTTTTTATAAAAACAAAAACGGCACTGAACTGTCGTCTGACTGAACACAACAATGATGTGAAAATTTAAGATTTAAGGTTATGGTTCAATACAGTTGGAAAAAGATAGTGGCTCGACGTCCTACCAACGTAAGAATAAGGAAACTGGACAACGTTGGAATTAATAAAACAGACGACGTTTGCATAACGTTGGAATAGGTCCTGAAAGTGACGTCGGAAAACTCTTTATTGCCCAACATTGTAACTACGTTGTCCGAATCACCTAGATATCACTTAAGCAAAAATGGTTACAAGACAACGTTTATTCGACGTCGCAGAAGCTTTTACTTTGTTGTAGTACTAGTTCAACGTTGGCAAAACGTTACAACAACGTTTACATTTATTTTAATACCCAAGGTACAGAGCTAACTATTTTTTGTAACTAATCCAACGTTGTGTTTACTAAACATGTGGTCGCTAGTCGTGAAAACGCTGCTTGGGTATCATCATCATCTTCTTCAACTTCTCTTGTGACTGTGCTTACCAGTTCTTTATTACGGATTCTTCCGATTGAAAAAACAGTGTCTTTTTGTATTGTCGACCTGCTACGAATTGGTTTATCAGAGATATTAACCGAAAAAAATATATTTCCTGCATAGTAGCATTTTATCATGCTGAGATTTTCCTATATCATTTTTTCCGATCTTTTAGTACTTATTCTGCTATTCGGGGCATTGTATTGTATTGACTAAGAGTGGGTCCCATGGGGACCCTCCACTGAGGCCGCGAGGGCCTATTGTGGCTCAGTTTCTACACGCTCTAATTTACAAGAGCGTCAAAGTTCACCCTCAAGACCCAGCCTCCTAATATAGGCTGTTATGTCTGAGGGCGATATGTCTCCTAGATCTGATAGGTCTAGCATGGGTTTGCCAAACATCTCAAACCTGGTCCTGCTCCCAGCGGGGCAGGTACACATAACGTGCTTCATTGTTTCGTCATCTTCCATACAGAGTCGGCATTCGGAGTCTTCCACCAGTCCCGTCCTCTGTAGGTGAGATCTCAGCCGGCAGTGGCCCGTGTACACTGCATTGAGCACACGCGTTCCATTCCCACCGGCCTTTAGGAGTTCTCCTGTTCTATGTTTGGATGGCCCTGCTAGGATTTTCTTGGCATGTTCCATTCCGGGACTGTCATTCCAGTCGCGGAACGTCGCACTCCTAACCCATTCACAGAGCCTGTCTCTTGCGAGATTTTTAGGAACGCTAAGTGTCGGTTCTGGGCCCACGAATGGCGAGAGTGCACCAATTTTGGCGAGGGAATCAGCACGTTCATTTCCCTCTAGGCCGACATGTCCGGTATCCATATTAGCGACACTCTGTTTCTATCTCCCAGTATATTGAGAAGTTTCTTACAATGAAGAAACGTCATAGACGTGCTTTTCGTTGCCTCAAGAGCTTTCAAAGCGGCTTGACTATCCGAAAATATGGATATTGTTTTCCCGGTGTATTGTTGTTCTACCAGCAGTTGCACACAGGTTTCATTAGCATATAGCTCAGCTTGGAAGATCGTGGTGTGTTTTCCAAGACTGTAGTAGATCTCAGTCTTTGGACTGCTGCAGTAAATTCCTGCTCCAGATCCTTTTTCGTTTTTGGATCCGTCCGTGTACCAACACATTTCAGCATGTAGTAAACCGTTTCCCGGCTTATCCCTATTCGGAAACAGGACGTTATAGGTACGCGTCAAGAGTTGGACTGGTGGTGTAAGATCCGAGATCATTCCCAGAATCTCATCCGACTGTAGTTCTTCTACTAGCCGGTTTTGTATGAACATAATTGTTCCTTGGCTTCCTCGTGCTATATTTAGAAACCTATATGTAGCCCATCTCGCCTCTCTTTCCAAAATAATTTGAAGAGGAGGTAGGTCGAGTAGGGTTTCCATAGCTTTTAACGGCGTGAAATGGAAGGCACCAGTCACCGCTAAGCATGCTTGTCGTTGTAGTTTCGACAATTTATTCTTTGCCGTTGTTTGGTTGGCTTTCGGCCACCAGGCAACTGCACCATACGTAATAATAGGTCTGATGGCCGTCACGTATAGCCAGTACATATTTTTGGGGTTTAATCCCCAGTTTCTACCACAAATTCGGCGGCATGCCCATAGAGCATAGCAAGCCTTTTTTGATGTTTTTTCCAGATGAGAGGTCCAGCTAAGTTTTTTGTCCAGGTTAAGTATCCTAGATACTTAACTTCCTCCGCAAACGGAATTGTTTCACCAAGAAGAATGGGCGGTTTCAGTTTGTCTGTTTTCCTTCTTCTGGTGAATGGTATGATCACGGGTCATAGACAAATCAATAAATCAGAGATCTTTAAAATCGGTCCAGCCGTTCTTGAGTTAAAAATGGTGTATCTAACCCGACGTATTTTGATGACCTTAGGAGTACTATCAACAGCAAGTAACTGAACGAAGCATACTGAG
>NW_022146366.1:187114-200353 GCF_002938485.1 Sitophilus oryzae | reverse complement strand
CGGCTCAGTATTGATAAATCAATAAAAACAAACAACAATATTCTTTTTTCAAGTTACAAGATAGAACAAAGTGAATATTTTTTTAATCATCGAGGGGCAACGTTCTCTATTAAAAAACCGTGTCGGTTGTCTGAGGCTTCGATCTCTCGTTCTATTGCATTTTACTTAAACTTATCTCCACCGTGGATAAATTAATACAAGTGAACCGAAATAGGTAGTGAGTCACGAACTACGCTGGCAGAGCGGAATTTTTCAGCGGCATTTTTTCAGTTCGTCTCTTCACCGAGAGCTATCGGCTATCGATGAAATTAATGGGTTATTGGAAGAACTACTTTCTTTTGTGTTTTATAATTACACCATTTTTTCAGTTTTCTATTTTTTTGGAAAAATCAGCAGAATGGAGAACTTATAGAAGAAACTCAATCATAATCGAATCTAGAATGCCACGTTATCTAAAGAAGAAAATATTCGACCAATGTGTACTACCAGTCATGACCTATGCTCCCTAGACACTTAAAATAAACATTATAAGAAAACTACAGGTTGCATAACGCTCAATGAAACGAAATATGCCGGGAATAACCAAGAAAGACCGTAAAAGAATAGAGTGGATACGACAAAAGACCCAGGTAATAGATGTCATCCACAGAATTCACAGAATCAAATTCCTCAAATGGCAATGGGCAGAACACCTGGCAAGAAGGACGGACAACAGATAGACCACAAAAATTACAGAATGGTATCCACGAGGAATTACGAGACCTAGAAGAAGAACAAACCTGCGATGCACAGTGGTTCTCAGATAAAAATATTAATTTCAAAATGTTTGCATGAAACTGTTGCTAATACTTTTCTTATATTCCCCTGTAAACGATAAATAATAAATAACAAAATCAAGTAAGCCTAGTGTAGCGCTTTTTTTAATAGAAATGTCACATTTTTGCTACTGGTATCAAGCTGACATACACAGTTTTGAGATAACGCCAATTAATTACTTTTTTTTATTAAAATTGATAAAAGCTGTTGCCTTTTCTGTAATGGACGTTCGAAAAGAAGGTAAAAAGAACTGTTTTTACTTTTTTGCACTTAATTAAACTTAAGTAATATTAGTTTATGGCAATTTATTTGAAGGCAACAAAACTAGTATTTTTACATTTTTGCTTGTCACTCTTTAAGACTTTTAACTACTTTCCCTTTCAAATCCTCTTAAACGGCATGATAATACTTGTTGCTTAAAGTATACTGCATATAAATTAATTGCCACTGGCTGCCGCGAATTGCCGCCGGATCTTATACCGGGTGGTTAAAGATCGACTCTTTGTCTTAAAATAAAAGTAACTAATTTTTTCCTCTTCGTGTCAACTTATTTCGTTGACACACTGTATATCAATCGACAATAAAATTGTATTTAAGAAATGAAACAACTGTCTTTTTTATTTTTTCAACATTTAAAATAAATTTGACCCCTTCAATATGAAAAAACATGTACATATGTGCAAACATAATCTGTATACCTTTCCGAATAGTTAGAACTTAAAACGCAAATCACACGAACTGGGCCCAATTTTTTTAATACATATTACATTAAGTTTTTTATATACATTTAGCATATTTTTATTTTTTTTTATATATTTTTAGCATTTGTTATCAATTTCTATTAAAAAAGGTGCAGTCAAGCTATATCTAGATATCTAACAGTTATGACCGCGCAGCTAATTAACAGGAACCACTGTGCGATGGGATCGTGATATTAGCACAGATTAGGTATCCTATAAGTATACAGATACAAATCATGTCGTGTCGTCCCTAATTCGTGGTACGAAAATTGTTTTTTATGACGATGAGCAAACGAGTAAAATTTCCTGTGCGCAAAAATAAATTCGCGTTTAAACAGCGTAATAACTGGGCCGGTCAGCCGCTGTACACAATTTTAGAGGCCATAATGGGCGTGCTATGTGCGCAAACTAGTAACCTGACTAGTGCGCGACTCCGAAAATTGGAACCACGAAAAACACTGCTTTTGACGTTAAGTTTATAATCTGTATAATCTGTGATATTAGGAACAATAGACAACAATGGGCCAAATTACAAAAAGAGATTATCCAAATATGTGAGTTAGGCTACACCATAATTGGAAATGGTTGAATAAGCTGAAAATGATGATGATGACAAATAATCAGGATACGTCAATTTGACCTTTGTGTTTCAGTAACGCATCAAGAATTTTACTATGAAATCGAGGATTTGGCAACATCCATTTTTATGCTCGAATTCCTTTAGCGGCTTTTCCGTTTGTCAGATAATAGGTATAAACTTTGGAGACATCAATTCTCGCATGGACAGTAAACCTTTGTCTATTTTTTGTATACAATCTCCTCCTTTGAATAACAAGACTAAGGAAGGAGCATAATGCTATCCATGTATTCATGCATGGTGGGCGGAAAAAGGACTCTAGGGTGGGGATCCTTGACAGTTCTGTTTGACGAATCATTTGATACATTTGAATTTGATTTGAAATTTTTTGGATTTGCCAGTCTTTACGGAGATCATTTTAAGTTATTTATTATTTATTCTACTACTGATAGTAGTATAAAGGTAGTAAGTCTAGATGGAAATTGTGGCAGAACTTAAATTAACAGTAACACTATCGCGATTTATCGAAAAAGACTCTAAAATAGTTGGTTGTGTAGCGTGCGGTAGATCTCGGCAAAAATCGAGTGAAATAATGGAACAACTTTTCGCTAGTAAGTGACTACATAATATACATACGTGTAGTAAAGCGATCATTTATGAAATTCACTTAAATTAACTAATTATATATCTTTTCTTGCATTTTTGCTTTTATTTACTACTTGTCAAAAATTAGATGTCAAAGAATTTAGATACGTCAATTTTACTTACCTGCTTCACTAGCGTATCGGATGTTTGTGTTAATAAATAATTGTTAAAACTTATCTATTTTTATTATAATAATATGTTTTTATAACAATTTTAATAACTACCAACATTTATTCACAACGTAAAATAAAAAAAAAATATTGAGTCTACCCCACGTCTACCCTACATCATAGGTTTACATTTTTTTAAATAAAATTAGAACGGCACTGATAAACGGGAATTTAAGTCAGCCATATTTGAGTCCTATCGCGGTGGACCTAAGATTTTTGATATGCTCCTTCCTTAGTCTTCTTATTCAAAGATGTCCTCCTACGAAATGATATACCATCCCGGACACTTCATCTGCACTCAGTAGTTTTATACAGGTACGGACGAAAAGTTATTACTCTTCAAAGCAGTTAAAACACATGTAAGTGGCGTGCCCTACAAATAAGAGTTATAATGACATCAAAATCAAATTTCTCGTATCAAAGAACTTCCAAACACCAATTTTCATCCCAATATTGACCTCACTTCAGAAATTATTTGAAAAAAACCAAAATAAAATATTAAACTTCTACACCCTGTATCTCCGAAACTAAGCATTTTAGGAGATACATTTATATATGAACTTTTTTACTTATTGTTATCTACGCATAATGTCGAAGTTTCCGGAATACAGTTCGGACCACCCTGTATATTTTCAGTGTTGGGAAATCTCGATAAAAAACATTGTTTTCTGTTTTGTTGCTACTGTTTTTCAATTAAGTCAAAAAGGCCGGGTTATTATTTTACTTTGAAAACTAAAAAGAAAAGATATTTTGCTTAAATTTTGAGAACTACTGGATTGTTTCTTTGCGTTTCGTGGCCCAATCTAGACCCGTATTGGCCAAAGACGGAACTTTATCGTTGCAAATTTATCGGTCCGTCCGGCGGATCTATAGACACGCGCGCCCATAAACAAATGCCGCTCGCTGTAAATGGGTGTTTACCGTGGCCGCACGCCGCAGCTAGCGAATTTGCATAAGTCCGTCCGTGCCACCAATTGCGTGCCTAGCACCACTACCACGCGAGCCTCCAAATAATAGCGGCGGCTAGGCTCGCTCTCGAACGCAACAACTGTTTTGCCAATTAAAAGATGGAATTTTGATGACGGTGGAGTACCATATACAGTTGCAGATTTGTTTAGGTCACAGCTCATTCAGTACCAGCCGGTAATGTTCGCTCTTTTTTTAGTAGATATCTTGCCACCTACCTCGTCTATTCCCCTAATAGCAGTGGCGGACTAAGCCTGTCGGAGGCCCGGGGCGGCTAAGCTAAATGTGGCCCCCGGTTGCACATGCACATTTTGTAAAGATGGAATGGCGTATGTATAATGGTTGACAAAATTCAAGAATTTATATACTGTAATAATTATAATAAAAATCGATATACAGTATGTCCCCGGATTGTCTTTACAAGAGGAACACTTTTTTATTATTGACATTTTGAGAAAAATGCTTTCTTCATAAAAAATTTTTGCTTGTTGTGTGATAATCCCGTTTATACTTTTCCAAATTTTCATTCCATTATAGAGAAAATTAAAAGAAACATAAAAATAAGATTGAATTTCTTCTAAAAAGTCCTAAAAATCAAAACGCGCTATGGTAATAAAACTTCGTTTTCATTCTTTGATAGATAGAATAGAATTTTAATTAATGTAATGTTTTTTGTTGTTTTAAAATGTTAAAAAGCACAAAATATATTTAGTTCAATGCCACGGAAAGGGTGATGATAGTTATCGGAAAATATGATACTTTAACAACAGCAAAGAATATGACATTAATCAAAATTAATAATAACCAATCTTCGAATAAGAAAACTAAGGAAGGAGCATATCAAAAATCTTAGGTACACCGCGATGGGCCTCAAATATGGCCGACTTAAATTCCGGTTTATCAGTGTCGTTCTAATTTTATTTAAAAAATGTAAAACTATGATGTAGGGTAGACGTGGGGTAGACTCAATAATTTGTTGTTTTATTTTACGTTGTGAATAAATGTTGGTAGTTATTAAAATTGTTATAAAATATATAATTCTAATAAAAATAGATAAGTTATAATAAGTATTTATTACCACAAACATCCGATACGCTACTGAAGCAGGTAAGTCAAATTAACGTATCTAAATTCTTTGACATCTAATCTTTGACAAGTAATAAATAAAAGCTAAAATGCAAGAAAAATATATAATTTAGTTAATTTAAGTGAATTTCATAAATGATCGGTTTACTACACGTATGTATATTATATAGTCACTTACTAGCGAAAAGTTGTTCCATTATTTCACTCAATTTTTGCGAGATCTACCGCACGCTACACAACCAACTATTTTAGAGTCTTTTTCGATAAATCGCGATAGTGTCACTGTTAATTTAAGTTCTGCCACAATTTCCATCTAGATTTACTACCTTTATACAACTATCAGTAGTAGAATAAATAATAAATAACATAAAATAAGCTCCGTAAAGACTGACAAATCCACAAAATTTCAAATCAAATTCAAATGTGTCAAATGAATCGTCAAACAGAACTGTCAAGGATCCCCACCCTAGAGTGCTTTTATGGCGCTTTTTCCGCCCACCATGCATGAACACATGGATAGCATTATGCTCCTTCCTTAGTCTTCTTATTCAAAGTAACCAATAATAACCATCTATCAAAGAATGAAATCGAATTTACTAATTACCATAGAAACGCGTTTTAACTTTTAGGACTTCAAATTCAACCAAGGCTTGTTTCTCTCTACAATTTCCTGTCTCACAATGTACCGTTTGTGTCCGGGAAGGGTTCATAGTTTCATAATTGTCGATTTTCGAAAGAAATCAGTACATGTATATTATTTCGTATATTTTTCATTTTATTGATTTTATGGAAAGCACTGTTCATTAAAATGTTGTATCCTGTATTATAGGGCTTGTTTCTCTCTACAATTTTCTGTCTCACAATGTACCGTTTGTGTCCGGGAAGGGTTCATAGTTGTTCAAACTCAATTGCAAATTACGTCTGCTAAACTGCCCGAAGCAAAAATATCTTCCGCACAAGCAATAATCCTATCGATATATTCCACCAAGCCAAACAACGGAAAAACAAAGCAAAGGCAAAAAGGACCGACGCACAGTCGATGCGGCTTCGCGTGTGTTTTGCCCGGGTAAATTTACCAACAGGCCTGGGAATATTTTAGCCTCGTGGTGCTGCAGATTTATATCCCACAATGGCTTATTGTCAGACTAGTGACTATCTCAACTCTGAATGATAGAGACCTCTATAAAAGACCCATTATGTTGAACCGCACGGTTCGCCTCCAGGGACATCTTTATTGAATAGGTCTATATCGGTATATGGATGTGTGCGTGCGTGTGTTTTGTGTGTTGTTTCTTTCGACGTGGCTTTATGTTTATAACCTCTCTGATTAGTATAACTACCTGGTCTTTTGTCGATGTTTTTACGGCGATTTAAAGTTAGGATTTTACACCTTGTAATATTGAGATAAAAAGGATATTAAATATACCGTTTAAGGGCTATTTATCATAATTTAGTTATTTATGTATTGAGGAAATTATATTTTTTTTAAAGTTATTATGTTAATTATTGAGGGTAAAGTTCCTCTCCCGAAGGCCTATAATAATATACAGGGTGTCCCAGTATTTCGTGGACATAGTATTACTACGTATTTCTGGAATCAAAACCCATATAGCACCTCCAAATTAAATTACGTTTCTACAAGGGAGACACATGAGAAACAACATATGTTAAAGTGAACCTAAGTGTTCATCTAGTTCTAACATGTACATATGAGATACACGCAGGTTTATATTGATAGAATTGTGTGATACAGTGTTTACTAGTGGTATACCGTATGCACTGAAGATTCTAAAGAGTTTTGTGTAACGTAACAAATAATTATTAAAATGATGAAATCTGACGTCGGTATATGAGACATACAATGTATAAGTCATATGTATGTGTGATACTTCGTATCATAGTTGTGCCTATAGTACACACCTTGTAAAAATGTGACGTATACACATAATGTAAATATCTATATAGACACTTTGTAATAGTGTACTGTTGTGTCTACATTCTAGCATGAAATGAAGATGTGCGCATGCGTGGATAGCCTCAGCGTAGATACACCGACCAAGTGTATCTTATGTATCCTCCCTCCTTTCTCCTTTCTAGGAGTGGTTTGTGTTAGCAGCCATTATTGTTTTATCATTCGGAAGCTCTATATAAATGTTCTGTTTGTCTGTAGTTTAAAAGAGATTTTAAGGTAAGTACAAGTTTTTAATTACCTTGTTACACCTTCCTATTATTAATATTATAGCAGCGACTCTTCCCTTACTCGATACCCAATTTACCAAATTTTGACTCCAATGAATGAAAACTACAAATATTCTCGTATAATGATAAAGAGGTTAGCTGAGTTAGGTCTGCAATATATATTTTTTTTAATTTGGAAATAATAAACATCTAAATGGAGCAGAGAAAGACAGATTTAAACACTTCAAAGAACTTCTTACACTGATATTCGGTAAGTTATTGATGGATCAATATACAGATATGTTTAATATTCAATAATCAGTTTCATATCAAATTTAAGGGTGAGATTGTTAATCTGGAAATAAAATACAACAAAGTCCAACAGAGTGCTCGATGAATGAGTATGCTAATAAACCAACTACTTGGAGGGAAAAGAGGAGAAAAAAATGACTAAACGAGGTCCACCAAATCGATCAATATACCAGTGTTTACCATTTTAGTATGTTATTATACTAGGTACTTATATTTTTAATACATTTTGATACAAATTCTGTTCTTTTACAGTGTTTTCTTACTTCTGGTTTCTGCAGTGTAAATAATTATTATTATTGTGTTATTTGCGCTATTGCGTTCCATGATATAAAGAAATATAAGAATTTTATTTTGTTAACCAATTTAATCCATTTTATGGAAGAAAATTGGTACATTTAATACAAACAAAATTGGGCCACTTTTAAGGCTACTTCTCTTGAACTTACGATCGAGATATTCTTGGAAAATACAAAGTTTTGCCTTCCCAATTTTCGTTCTAAAAAAGATATAATTGTAATTTCATTATCAAATATTTCTTTAAAAAGAACGAAAAAGTTAGGCATCAAAACTTGTATTATTTCCTAAATTCGTTCATAAGAAGTAGTTTTATCTTAGCACAAGATAATAATATATACGAAGCAAAATACATAAGTATACACGCGGTAGTCACAACTGAAATGTGTAAACATAGTTTAATCGTAATACACAAGCACTGTGTATCCTACGTCACACCTTGTATCCCTTACTTTGTGTATACGTAAATGCTATACTGTGGTTACATTGTGAAGCGGACGTTTAACCTTTGTGCATAGGTGTTGAACTACAATGTAAACGTAGCATATTTATCGGGAATTGTGTTTCACCCCTGTAGTTCACATCTAATAATGTCGTAAATGTGGGATTTGATGTGTTGTTGAATAGCCAGTTGGATCACTTACTTATAATGAGTGTTTCGTTTGGCTGTTGAGGGATCAAACTTTTAAAAAAAAAACACATTTTTATGATATTTTTAAGAATGTTATTCCGATTTGATTGAAATTTCTTGTGCTCATTTTTTGCTAAGTGCTTTAAGTGTTTTTTTCACAAAATCAAGAAAATTACGGGAAAGGTTAAAACTACAATCTAATCTCTGATAAATTTTAGTATTAATAATTTTCAACTCAACCGACGAATTTTCTTGATTTTTGTAAAAACCAAATGTTAAAGCACTTAACAAAACATAGACGTTCAAAATTTCATTCAAATCGGAATAACGTTCTTAAAATACTTGAAGAAAGGTGTTTATTTATTTAAAGTTTGATGCGCTCTAGCGGACAAACGATGCACTTTCGTATAGAGGTAAATTGTGTCCAATGAACTTACTTTGATTCCAAAAATAAATAGTAGTGCTATGTCCACGGAATATTGGGACAGCCTGTATATACGAATTTTCTCTGTGGCATTTTTTGTTGAAATGTCGGGTCTTGAAAATGAAAAATTGAAAAAGCAATCAAAGATAAAACGCCAAGCATGGCTATCAAAATGTTGATCTAATAACACCTTGACGTTTATACCATTAATACAAAAGCAACTTCTTTCCAAAGCCTACCACGACTTCACTGAATCATCGTTTCTTGTCCACTGTTATTAATATCTTAATTATTAGATATTAATACACCTAGTACTATGGTATTCTGGTATTTCGTCGATTTTAAAATAAAAATAACTGTTTCATCTTATTTTTTTGTTAGAATGGGTATAATCAAGAGCGCTACTGATACCGTAGTTGTAAAATAAGGTAATTAAAGGCTTATTTTTTGTTTTGTTTTATTATAATTTTGCTAATATCTTCGGTTTGAAAGAAGATATCAAGATGAAAACCGCGACTTTTTAAGCCACCACTCTTTACTATCACCTAAAATTACATATATATTGCATTTAATTTTTTTGAAAACGCGCAATGTTTGTTAAATTGTAAGACAACGCCCCTTAGCGTCTACGTTCAAAAAGCTTACATTATTGTTTATATTGTATAATATAGAGTATGAAACAAGCTCTTTTAAACGAGAGCCCTCAGTTTGTTGGAATTCCGATCATCCGTCCAGAGTTATTAATATTTAAATAAAAACAGATCTAACCTTCACCAATTTTATTTTGCAGTAGATAGGGAAAATGGCTTTAAAAATATTCAAAATTTACTGAAGATTATGAAGCTATTACTATAGTACACCTTATCTAAATGGCAAAATTGTGTAAAACTCCATTTTCTTATTTTTGCCAGAAGCTGTGCCCTAGCGGTCGTTCCACAAACTTGAAAATAGTTTTCAGCAATTTCTCATAGCTTCTTTAGTTAACATTATTTTTTCCACAGCCCCTACGGCTAATACTTCTCGAGATACAGCCGAGAGCTATTCTTAGTGGGACACCTGGTACATTGCTATTAGATGGAAGGATATAGTATCTATCGCGGTCGACCCAATCACTATAATCAGTACTTTAAAATTCTAGGTTTGACATTTTACGTAAGAAAGTTTGATAGATGACAGGTATGACGTAAGACAGATTTGACGAATGACGTAAGATAGGTTTGACTTGACAGGTGACAGATGACGTCAGAGGAGGGAGTGACGTCAGTTCTTGCTCCTTGCTCCTGCTCCTCCTGATAGTGAATCGGCCATCCCCCTCTGAGAGGGTACATCATGTTCAGCTTTACGATTTAATCACGTCTCGTGATACTTTTATTTGTTTATTTTTAAATGAGCGCAATTTTCCCTATAGGCAATTCAAAATAAGATCGCAGCGCCATAGCGGCGACAACTCGTACTAATCTATGGGCCATTCCGCATCATTCCGCCACTTATTTAATATTGTTTTCTTGTGGTCTGCGTTGTGTGTTTGGTGTCTGTTTTCGAGTTTTTATAGTTGATTTGGACAGTTTTGTGATTTGTAGTTACTTTTTATTTGTTAAAAGATCTCTGCCAACATGATTACTTGGAATATATGGTATTTGACGGATCCAATACCATTCCAAATGTGTGGTTCATAGACTTAGAATAAAATATAGACTGAGCACCTCATTCATAAATAGCTGGAAGATGTGGACAGACAACGTCTTGTTATTGTTGTAAAAGCATTGTTTTTGGCTCTTAACGAGTAGCACAATGAGCGATAGATAGGTTGTCTCCGTCATAACGGTCGTTCCCTGACGGCTCTGCCGCCCAACGCAACACTGTCCTTTGTTTCTTCAGTGCACCTGCACTTTCCGTATCATATGGGTATTTTTTTTAATTTTATTGAAGCTATAATTCAATTAAAATATATCGTATTTAACTTTTTACATTATTAAGATTTAGGATAAAGAAAATAGTTTAATATAAAGCAAAGTTTAGGAAAAATACGTCTTAGAGTCTAAAAAACGATAAAAAATAATAAAGTACGTGTTATAGAAGAAATTTTAATAATCGAAATTATTTTAAATTTTGAAATTGATGATAAATTATTAATTTAATAAATATTAATTTTAAATGTTACTTTACAACTCTAATATTAATAAAAACAGGATCTATTCTATAGATATAATAGAACAGAAAGAGAAAAACCTTTATAATTGTTTAATTTTTTTTTCCAAAGTGATGTCTTATTATGTAAATTAGAAAAACAGGGAATCTGTTCCATTAAAGCTAGCTTTTAGGAAGTGAATAAAATGAAACTACATTTATTTAACTCGTTATCTCTTTGTATTGTATATATTCATTGTCTCTTATTAGTTATAGAGTAAGTATAATAATGGTAATGGTGACTATACTTTATTCAATGGAAATATGCACCAAATTCAAACAAATATAAAAGGCATGAGTGTAAACAGTATTACTACAGTAATATTGAACATTCGTTCAAAAATATTACATTAATATACAATATTACTGTAGGTATTAATGTCAACGTGCAAGCTTGTTTGAAGCTTGATGTATTTGTATGCGCTTGGTACATCTTGGCGTTGGAAAATGTATAGAAATTATTAAGAAAAAAAACTAGTACGTAATGTGGGATATCTGATATACAGAGTGGTCGGAATCATTCAGAAACTTTGGCAGCATAATCTGCAAATAAAATCAGTAAAAAAATAGTATAAATTTATGTCCTAAAATGCTTCGTTTCAGACAGAGTGTAGAAATTTCATTTTTATTTCGCTTTTTCCAAATAATTTATGAAGAATGTATTGATTAATTCGCTTCCAAATATCTTGAGAACTATACTTGTGGCGAGTGTCAACAAGAGACCTTATTAAGTAAAAACGTTGGAAATGTAAATTTTTCTCTCAGTAGTTTTATATAGATACAGACAAAAAAGTATTACTTCAAATAACTTAAAAAATATGTGGTGGCGCCCCCTATTATTAAAAGTCAAATTGACATCTAAATCTAATTTTCATGTCAAAAACTCCCAAACGCCAATTTTCGTCCAAATATTGACGTCACTTCAGGTTCTATTGGAAAAAAATCGAAATAAAATGAAACTTCTACACCCTGTATCTCCGAAACGAAGCATTTTAAACTTACATTTCATTTTTTAGAAAGCCAATGCAACATTTCTGAGTTTCAATAAAGATAAAAACAGTAAAACATATAATAATAATACATGTAAATTATTTTCTTGGATACATACATATATGGTTTACGAAATATAACAGATTGTTTTATTAAAGATTTACGCTTTTGGTTAATTCTAAAACTATCTTCAAATTATATGTGATATTACTTAAGTGGGATATTACATTATAAAAAGAAAAATGAAAATTATACCTTATAATCGAAAAAAAAACGTCAGCGATGGCTAAGTGAATGAAGATCGCTGTCATTTTATATGTAAATTATATGAGAAATGTACCGATGGTTTTTCCAGTTTCAACTACTGTTTTTTCGGATCATACGGTATTACAAATTAATAATAGATTAACAGTCGAGAAAAAAAAGAAAAAACTCTAGGTAAGTACTGATAAATTTTAAATGGTATATTTATTTTATCTTTGTTTAATATAAAAACGAAATATCTAGCAATTGGTTTACATAACCCTGTATAATTTGTGAAATAATAATGGACAAAAATGCAAGCGGTAAGAAAAATATTTACAAAAAATATGTACTTGTTTACATTTCTGGACCATTGTTCGTCATTTTGTTATCATAATGGTGACCCTATCATAAAACGTAGTTATTTCTATACCTGATGTGAAACTATAGGGAAAAACTAATGTTTGTAAAGCCTAGTCTTGAAAAATAAGGAATGTTTGGTATTTTAAAATGTTTGTAGTTTGTAATTTTTTCTGACTTTCTGATTGTTTATAGTTTATAATAAGCCTTAAAAATTGTTGTTTCATAATGGAATATCATTCTGGAATTCCTATATGTTATTTTATAACAAAAAAAAAAAAAAAAAAAAAATAAAAAAGAAACACATTTTTCATAAAAAAAAGCATTAAATTAACCAATGCCCAAGAAAATAATGTGTCTACTTCTTATGTACTTAAAATGTATCTACTCGTTATATTAATAACGAGGTTAGTAAGAACCTTAGTAAAATGATAAAATACAAAAAATACAGATTTTCCAGGGTTTATAATTTACCAAATTATTATCTAAATAAGCGCCTTTCTACAACAAAGCCACTGACTCCCAATGGGTTAATTGAGAGTTGCCTACCTGTGGAATGTTGTTCCAGGACTTAAATAGTCCACTTCAGTAATAATGTAACTGAAAACGAAGTACAATGT
>NW_022146366.1:152187-168964 GCF_002938485.1 Sitophilus oryzae | reverse complement strand
AAAAAAAGAGAATGATTCTTTTCTACTTCGATGAAAACGAAGTAGTCACCCTAAAGTTATTTCTAATTTGGGATATTTGCAGAAGTGTTTGTGCATTTTTTGTCAAAATGTATAAAAAGCACTTAAGCATCAAATTGTTCGAATTTAACCCTGTACTGGCTATGTTTTTAAGATAACTGGCCAGAAACATTCAAATAACTCTGTCTAGTAGTTAAAATGATTAATGGAGCGTAAGACATCTTAAAACAAGACGAAATCTTAAGGGCCATGGGTATGCTCTAAGCTGGAATGCGCCAAAATCGACGTAGCTAGAGCATTAAATACAACGCAAAAGTGTAATATCGCGATAAGTGCACGCTACCGTGAAAGTTGTGATGTTGCTGAAAGGCACACATGGCGACATCGCATTACTAACCCTCAGTAAGAATCATTTTTTACTAATTCAAAATGACTCGAGGCCGACCGACTCTTACAGCACAAGAGCTTAGTTTAATTCTCAGGAAAACACCTAATGTAACCGTTAGTCCTGACACTGTTCACAATAGATTAAGGGAGGTCAACTTAAGAAGCCTCTGGAGAGCTCAACTCTTAATGAAAGGAAATCGAGAGGTTGTAATAATGATTGGGTTGGTCGAATGAACAATGAGCCATGTTCTCTTCACGGATGAGTCACGCTTTGGAATCATCCGGATTCGAGAAGGCTTAGGGTATGGAGAGAACCGGGAAATCTAATTCGGTTGGATCATGTTTAGGAAGTGCACCCTTATCAAGGTGGAACATTATGGTCTGGGGAGGAGTCCCGTTAGGCCGAAAAACCGATTCTCGTTTTCTTAAAGGTTTTCTAAAAGGAATCCCATATCGTGATTTAAATCTTGAGCCTGTCGTGTAACCATAATGTAATGATTTTTGAGAAAACTTCATTCTCATGCATGACTATGCACGGCCTCATACAGGCAGAGTGGCAAGTGAGTTTATCAATGCTGATCAATTAACCATCTTACCCTGGCCGCACAATCTCCTGACCTCAACCCCGAAATCGAGCACGTAATGGACGAGGTCCAAAGAAGAATTTTGAGAATGGGTAAGCCTCGTGAAACTCGTAGGGATCTGGTTCGGGCCGTGAATGCAGCGTGGTAGGCTGTACCTCAAGAAGAGATCGACAACCTGACCAGGAGCATGGAGAGATGATGTAGGGCTGCAATGAACAGTAGAGGAGGCCATACCCTTTTTAAGTAAAAATGGTTTTATCTTGTTGTTTTAATTCACAGTTAGAATAAAAAAAATGTGTGTATTTTTTTGAGTTCAATAAAAATTAAGGTAAATTTGAAAAAATTCGGTTAAATTTCGCAATTTGTTAATTTTCAATAAGGTCCTCGTAAACTATTTGTTTATTTTTAATTTTTATTATATCAGAAAATGCAAAATAAAAAAATTTACTGACGATGGCTGGATGAAATTGTAATATCCCTAGACTTTTCTCGGTGTGGTATATTATTTTTTATTTATTTATTAATATTTTGAAACTAATAAACATATTTAATAAAATTTAAAGATTAAGTAAAGTGTTGAAAAAAGGAAGAAAATGCAATAATATACAGGGTGTTTCATTAAAAAAAAATCTCCGATTCCCACCTCAACACTTTTAGCCACCCCTGTAGAAGTATGAAGTTACTTTAGGTTTGCATTTATACCAAATTTCTAAGTTTTTTAATCTAGGATGGACCCGTATAAAGTAGTAGAAAAAACTTTGAACCATGGCAACCCCTATTTAGCAACCCCCCGTGGCAATCCCCCGTGTCAACCCCTACTGGTGCATGGAAGTAGAAATTATAATTACGTATAGGTTATATTAATTTTGTTAATTATGTTTGTTGTGAATGATGTTGTTTGATGAATTAGTTAGTTTTGTCCGATAATATAGTAAGAAAACTTAAATTAATTCCGCAGATAACACGCTTAAAACGATTGAAGCTGTTAATAATAGTTTATTCATTAAGAACAGCTTTGTGAGATAAGGTTATTGTACAGACCCTATCGCGATGAAAATGGGACCACAATCCGTTTAAGCCTACAGAAAGGAAAACATCTTAATTTAATAATATAGAGGAATAATAAGATTTTTTACTTTAAATTGATTTTTCCGTAACTTTTTTGTACGCTTTATTCAACCTAGGCATTTTCTCAATAAACTCTTCAATTAAAGACAATTCCAAGCCTACAAAACCCATCATAAATCAGTGGTACGTCAGTATGTTAATGCAGAAGTCGAGCCTCCGAAAGTGAGAATCCATTTTTCATTTAGGATTGGTCTAGGAGGTCGTTCGATTTTGACGAGGCCCGTTAATGGCCTAGCCGGCATCGGCAGCATCTATTATTTCATTCTGTTTCGTCGTGTCCTCTGGGCTTTACACACGCTAATCGTACGCTCTTTTCCGTCTTAATGGTCGGAAAAGGCTTAATGGATTTCCGAAGCGGATGAATGTAGACGCCATCTACCTACCGCGAGTTCGATTCTTCTTGAATGAGAAGTCGACGAAGAAATATTAAAATCACTACAAATATTATTGAATGTAATACCACAAGATGTTTCGGGATTACCGGATAATACTTTTACCTGACACGAAATGCTTTTCTCCTTCGGAGTCATAGTGTTGCCGGTATTGCATTGAGAGTCAGGCAAAAGTATTAGGTAATCCCGAAACATCGAGTTGTATTCAAAAGATTATACAACGAAATGAAGTACATACACACATGGCCAAAATTATTGCATATAAGGATATTTTTATTTTATTTTGGACCTAATATGACTCTTTTTATATTTTTGGACATATTGGCTTACTACACGCCTAACTAATATAAAATTAAAAATCTAAGTGCAACAAGGCTGTTATTTTAATTATATTTCATAATGGGTGAAAATCAACAAAAACAAATTTCATTTTAAACAGAAAATATTGAAAACAATAATTTTAATTATTTCTCACAACTAATAGTCAGTATGTCCTCCTCGAGCCTCAATGCAAGCTGTGAGACGACGTGGCATGCTCTCAATTAAGTTGTCCAGAAGATGTTGAGGAATGGCTTCCCAGCAATTTTCAATTCATTTAAGGTACGGGGCGGATAATTCCTTTTGGCAATATGGCGTTTTAGCATGTCCCAAGCATGCTCGATCACATTCATATCTGGAGACATCGGTGGCCACCACAGTTTTCTATACCCCCTTCCTCACAAAATTCGCGAACCGTTAAAGTGCGATGGGGAGGAGCATTATTGTCCATGTAAACAAATTCATCCCCCACTGCCCCTCGAAATGGACGCATAATAGGCTCTAAAACGTCTCTAAGATATGAGGCAACTGTCATTGTGCCATCAATAAAAATAAGAGGAGTTTCAGCTCCGTGCATTATATCTGCCCATACCATAACCCAAGTAGCATTTTCACGACTTGTGACCACATGTTTACTAAACACAACGTTGGATTAGCTACAAAAAATAGTTAGCTCCCTACCTTGGGTATTAAAATAAATTTAAACGTTTTTATAACGTTGTGCCGACGTTGGACTAGTACTACAGCAAAGTAGAAGCTTCTGCGACGTCGAATAAACGTTGTCTTGTAACTTTTTTGCTTAAGTGATCTTTTTTAGGTGATTCGGACAACGTAGTTACAACGTTGGACAATATAGAGTTTTCCGACGTCAGTTTCAGGACCTATTCCAACGTTATCCAAACGTCGTCTGTATTACTAATTCCAACGTTGTTTAGATTTCCTTATTCTTACGTTGGTAAGGACGTCGAGTCACTACCTTTTTTGCAACTGTATTGAACCATAACCTTAAATCTAAATTTTCACTTCATTGTTCTGTTCAGTCAGACAGTTCAGTGCTGTTTTTGTTTTTATAAAAAGAACTTAATTAAAATGGGACGTAAGAAAGACACATATAAAACTAAATTTAAATATACATCGACATATTAACTATACTTTATCCACTCACTCGTTTATTTAGAATACCTATAGGGGGCGGCACAAGCTAGACTCTAGGATGACTAAATTAGGCAATCTTGCGACTAGTATACTGCCTATTAAGGCTGAACTGCGACTTTATTAGTCCAGTATGCGACTACTCGAACTACTCCATCTTAATCTCCAAAACAACAAAGTGAAAGCCGCCATGTTGTTAAATAAGAAAATGTTTTGTTTCTAAAATAGCAATTCCTGCTTTTTGAATACATTAACTTGAAATATTTGACCATAAAAAACACGCGAAAACAATTTTTTTGACTGCGAATAAATTATTTTCATTTTACTAAAAAAAAAAATTTAAGAAAATTTTTAAAACTTCTTTAATTTTAAGGCCCATTAGTATTTTTCAAAGTAGAAACAATACATTTATCAATAAAGTGGTTTGCGTTTAACTTTTTTGCCTTGGGTAACGAGTTACAGAGTCGGTTAAAGTGTTTCAATAATTATGATCTTCAAACATCATCCACACTTAAATATTTTTGTTTTGTTTTCCTTCACTGCAATCTGACATATGTCTCTAACTAAATCATAAAAATAATATTTTTACTATATTTATCCTAATTTAGGATAAAACGCGACTTAGACGCCATATTAGTTTTGTATTTCTGTGAATTAGGATTTTAAACAACGTTGCAGTTTGTACTAAATTAGGCTTCTAGCCAACGTCGGTATCCAACGTCGTTTCGACCCAAAAATTTTTCTCCAAACTAGTGTAGACTAGGGTTGGCACGAGGTTGTGCCGACGTTGCGCCCCGACGTTTGGTCGCGTGACACAACGTTGTCCCAACGTCCAAATGCTGCTTGGGAATGCTTCCCCCTTGAAACGGGGTGCTCGTCTTCCAGATGCTCTCCAGACCAATGTTCGCGGGTTTGACACTAGGCCTATTCTTGTTTCGTCACTAAACATGACGAAATTCCAATTAGGTCCATTTGCTCTCATCTCTTCAGCCCATTGTAGTCGCATAATTTTGTGCTGTCAATTAAGCTTCGGAACACGTAGAGGCCTCCTTAAATGTAATCCTCTGTGATGGAGTCTTCTTGCTATAGTCTTTCTTAAAACATTTACTCCTTTAAGGCGAGTTAACTCATTTTTAATAGAAGTACTAGAAAGCAGGGGATTGCGTCGTGCAACTAGGGATATTTGACGGTCTTGCACAGCAGTAGTAACTCTCTTTTTACCTCTTCCAGGCCGCTCTGTAACCTCGTTTGTCTCGCTGATTTTTTTTTAATATTCGCAAAACATCGCTTTTGCCGGTAGCCCTGTCGAGACAGTGTTACTGTTCTGAATCAATTAAACTGTGAAATAATGTTTCTAGGCATTTTAAGGCCAAAACAATGGTTAAATTTCTTCTGAAAAAATATGCAAGAATTTGTAATAATATTGGGTCTGAACGATAAACATTGTTAACCTAACCTAACCTAACCATATCTATAAGATAATACTTCCAAAAGATACGATACGATCTAGGCCTACTTGTCAAACTTGTAAATACATTGAACAAATGCCATTATTGCAAAATATCGTTAAGTAATTTGGCTCGTGCTACAATGCTGTACGTAAACGCATAAATGTCATTTAAATAAAGCGATAATATGCTTACTGCTTTCCAGTTAATTGCAAAATACGATTTCTGCTTTTTGTAGCGCACGCTGTTTAGTGGTCATTCAGTGTTTTTATTGTTTTCTGTTTTCCTATTTTTATGTGTAAAGTTACCTTTAGTTATTGTACGTGTGGGACGACCTTAAGATTGAGAGTCGTCTGTCAAAAAAGAATGAAAGAAGATGGCGGAACAATAAAGTAGTCAGTAATACGTCCGCTGTTTTAATACAAGTTTTTTAATTGCAATAGTAATACCTCTGAGTAATACTATCAACGAAGAAATAGTTCAATCTACAACATATTTGGTCCTTCGAGCCGGATAGCTGGGTGAAATCTTCAATTATTTCAAAGATTCAAAGAAAATCCATACTTTTCCGATCAATTTCTATCGTTCAAGGTCGAAGCCGGACGAGTCCATTTGCGCAAGACGATCCAGAATAGGGGAGTTGCGTAGTAAAAGCGGTGCGAAGAGTGGACTGGTCCAACTGCATCGGAAAAGGGGAGGACACATCGACGAAAGCAGAAAAAAAATACGTTTTGAGAGCCGTGCCCGGGATTGGTAAAACGACGACGCAAATTGCCGGTGAGTCCGTTCCTATTTACCTTTATTATCCTTTTCTTTCAACGGGAAGATAGGTTTGCTCCAAGTTCTTATTAATAGGTTTTAATATCAAAATGCAAAACGAGGAGACAAGGGTTCTTTTAGGGAAACGTAGAGTTTTCAAACAACGACATACATTATTTGAAAAATATTTTAAAACCCTAAAGGAATCCTTTCAAGATACTTCGCCTACCGATCGTGAAAGGTTTAAGATTGCTGAATTAAAGTTACGTTTAGAAAAATATGAGAAATTAATACAAGAATACGAGATAGTTCAAACAGAGATAGAGATAAGTTCAGATGATTTAGATACACAAACGTTGGAAAGAGAAACTTTTGAGAAAAATTATTTTAGTTTATTAGTTGAGTGCAAGGAATTCTTAAGCATCTTTGACAAGGTAATTCCAAATTCTCATAGCGAATCGAGTAATTCAAGTAACTTTGATGTAGGCTCAAGTAACAATAATAAAAATGATTTCAATGTAAAATTACCAGAAATAAAATTACCGAAATTTACAGGTTGTTACGATAATTGGTTAGAATTTCGAGATACATTCGATTCACTTATCAATGAAAATTCAAGTATAACAAACATTCAAAAATTTCACTACCTGAGGGCAGCATTGGACGGCGGTGCCATGCAAGTTATTCGTTCTATAGAATTTTCGGCTGACAATTACCAGATAGCGTGGAATTCTTTACTTCAAAGGTATAATAACAATAGCGTTCTGGTAAACAATCATGTCAAAGCCATATTCGAAATGCCCACATTATCTAAAGAGTCAGCAAGTGACTTAAGAAAAATGTTAGATAGCCTCTCTAAGCATTTGTGCTCATTAAAAAACTTAAATCAACCGGTTGAGCACTGGGACACACTTCTTGTTTTTGTATTAAGTCATAAGTTAGACAAATCAACACTTCGAGCATGGGAGCAAGTTAAAGCAGCGACAACTCAGGGCAATTCGGATACGGTGACATTAAAAACATTCAAAGATTTTTTACGTTCAAGAGCCGATTTCTTAGAAACAGTTTTAATGACCAAAGAGGTCAAGATACAATCTCATTCATATCAAATTTCAACAAAGTTCAAAACTGAATGCATTTTTTGCAAGGGTTCAAATCATTATATACAAAATTGCAATGATTTTTTAAAGCTTTCAACTCAAGATCGTCTTAATCAGCTTAAGAATCGAAAATTATGCTTAAATTGTTTACGCGGTTTTCATACGATCAACAATTGCCTAGCAGGACATTGCAAAAAATGTACTCAAAAGCATAATACAATTCTTCATAACGACTTTCAAGTAAATTCAAGACCAGAGCGTCCAACAACTTCATCAAATAACGCATTTTCTGCAACTTCAAGCATTGCTTCGGATAATATTCTATTATCTACAGCACTAGTTCAAATTAAAAATTCAAAGGGATATTTTCAAACATGCAGAGTTTTATTAGATTCTGGGTCCCAATCCAATTTTATTACAGAAGATACATGTAAGAGATTAGGTCTAAAGACATTTCCAGTAAGTATTTCTGTTTCGGGTATCGTTCAAACTCCTTTTCAAATCAAACAGCGATGCAATATTACTGTAGTGTCCATGCATAACTCATTCAAAGCTGATATTTCATGTTTACTTCTACCTACAATTAATAAAGGTTTACCATTCCAGTCATTCGACCTTTCAAATTTAAATATTCCTTCCAATTTGAGGTTAGCTGATCCTGGTTTATCGGTTTCTTCAAAGATTGATATTCTAATTGGTGCTGAATGGTTCTACAATTTATTATGCATTGGTCAGTTCCGCTTAGGACCTAATTTACCTACGTTACAAAAAACTGTTCTAGGATGGGTAGTCTCTGGAAAATTATACAATGATCCTATTGCTGCGCAATCCATGTGCAATTTTAGTACAAGTTCAAACGACGAAATCTATTCTTTATTGAAAAGGTTCTGGGAAGTCGAAGAAACTGTTCCACCTGGTTCAAATGTGAAATTCTCCTCAGATGAACAGCTTTGCGAGGACATATTTTCTAAAACAACCGAGCGAAAAGACGACGGTAGATTTATTGTTCATATTCCCTTAAAATGCGATCCTATTATTCTAGGTGATTCTCGTGAAATTGCTACCAAAAGATTCTATTCTTTGGAGAAGAAATTGAATCGTGAACCAAAGTTAAAGGAAGAATATGCAGCATTTATGAACGAATATATTCAACTTGGTCATATGCGAGAAATATCTAAAATTGACGAACATTCTAATTCTGGTTTTCTGCCACATCATGCAGTTGTTAACGAAAATAATCAAACTACTAAGCTTAGGGTTGTGTTCGATGGCTCGGCACAAACTGATAATGGAATTTCTTTTAATAGTTTGCAGCTAGTTGGTCCTACCATTCAGGATAATCTTTTTTCCATTTTATTAAGATTCCGACAGGGGCCTATTGTCATCTGTGCGGATATTGTTAAAATGTATCGGCAGATAGAGATTCATAGATCACAAAAACATCTCCAAAATATTCTATGGCGTTTCGATTCTTCAGAGGAATTAAAAACTTTCGAATTACAAACAGTAACTTACGGTACTGCATCAGCTCCTTGGTTAGCTACAAGATGTTTAAAGCAATTGACCATAGATTATTCCAAAATATTCCCACAATCATCTCATTTCGTGGCATCCAATTTCTATATGGATGATTTGTTGATAAGTTGCAATTCAGAAAGTGAGGCGTTAACAATATGTGACGAAATTTCAAAAATACTTTCTTCAGGCTGTTTTCAACTTCAAAAATGGGCAACTAATAGTACCAAAATTCTTCAGCACATTCAAAATCCTTCTACTATTCTTAAAATTGGCAAGGATCAACGAACCAAGATTCTAGGTTTGTATTGGTCTTATGAAGACGATCAGCTAATGTACACTATTGCTGATTTTATCAGTTTAAATAAGTTTACCAAGCGTACTATAATGTCTGATATAGCTCAGATTTTTGATCCCTTGGGACTCTTGGGCCCATGTATCATTTTAGGAAAAATTCTTCTTCAATCACTTTGGTCCTTAAAGCTTGACTGGGATGAGTCTCTTCCAGCTACTATAGACAATCAATGGCGGCAATTACGGCAAGAACTACCAGTACTTAACATTTTAAAAATACCCAGATTTGTTTCAAATACGTCAATCGTTAAGTTGGAGTTACACGGGTTTGCCGATGCCTCTTTACAAGCATATGGCGCATGTCTATACATTCGTAGTATATCTTCCAGCGGAGAGATTCAGGTAAAGCTTTTGACAGCTAAAAGTAGGGTTAGTCCTCTAAAATCGTTAACAATTCCAAGATTAGAACTGTGCGGTGCTCTCTTGTTAGCACAGCTAGTTGATCGAGTGAAAAATTCAATGACTTTTACTTTTGATGATATATTTCTTTGGTGCGATTCCACTGTCTCTCTTGCCTGGATTCGTACTTCTCCAAGTACTTTGCAAGTTTTTGTTCAAACCAGAGTCGCTCAAATACAAAGGTTAACACAACCTAACCAATGGCATCATGTTCGAACCGCCGACAATCCTGCAGACTTTCTTTCCCGAGGTATTTTGCCTAGGGCTCTTTTGGATTGTACTATGTGGTGGAATGGCCCACAATGGCTTAGCCAACCTAAAGATCAATGGCCCTATTCTGCAGCTACTTTTGAAGGAGAACTCCCAGAAGTTAAGAAACAAAAAATAATTCTCGCAGCTTTTCAAACTTCAAATTGGATTAATATTAATAAATTTTCAAACTTAATGAAACTTCAACGGGTGGTCGCTTATTGTCTTAGATTCATATACAATTGTCGAAATCCCACTGACAAGCAATTTAAACCTTTCAAGGCAAAGGATTTATCTGATACTCTTAGATACCTTATTACGATATCTCAAAAGGATGATTTTGCAGAAGAAATTCAAACGTTGCAAAGGAGTCATGCGTTGCCAAGGCAATCTAAGCTTCTTTCTTTAAATCCTTTTCTAGACGATGAGGGTATTTTACGTGTTGGTGGACGTCTTAGTCAATCAAATTTTAGTTTTGATGTCAAACATCCAATACTTCTTTCGTCCAAGCACCATCTTACAAAATTGCTTTTTAGACACGAGCATCTAAGATTATTCCATGCTGGACAACAACAACTGCTTTATTCAATTCGTCAACGTTATTGGCCACTGGCTGGTCGCAATTTGGCTAAACAAATTGTTCATTCCTGCATAAAATGCTACCGCTGCAAACCACTGCAACCTTCTCCAATCATGGGTAATCTTCCAAAAGCGCGTGTTACTCCTGCTCCACCCTTTTATAATACTGGCATAGACTACGCAGGTCCAGTATATTTGAGTTCAAAAAAGGGAAGAGGAGCCAAGGTTTCTAAAGCGTATATTGCGCTATTTGTGTGCTTTGTGACCAAGGCCACTCATTTAGAATTGGTGAGTGACTTATCAAAGGATGCCTTCATTGCTGCCTTCCGGAGGTTTGTAGCACGCCGTGGTAAGCCAAGTAATGTTTATTCCGACAACGGAACAAATTTTGTAGGAGCCAATTCAGAGTTACGAGAATTATCTCAATTTTTAAAATCGCAAGAACATTCTTTACAAGATAGTATATCTAATATTGGCGTAAATTGGCACTTCATACCCGCATTCTCACCTCACTTCGGAGGAATTTGGGAAGCCGGTGTTAAGTCGGCTAAAAGACACTTGACTCGAATAATCGGTAGCGTAAAACTTACTTTTGAAGAGTATTGCACTATATTGGCAGAGGTTGAAGCAATCCTAAACTCTCGTCCAATCACTCCCATGTCCTCAGACCCCAATGACCTATCCGCTTTAACCCCTTCTCATTTCCTTATCGGACAACCGGCAACATCACTTCCCGATCCAGACCTTAGAGACATTTCAACGTCACGCCTTTCAAGATACCAGCTGATGCAGCAGTGCCAACAACATTTTTGGTCCCGCTGGACTCGTGAGTTTCTTAGCGAGCTTCAGTTACGCACCAAATGGAAAACTCAGCAAGCAGCACTTCAAGTTGGGTCTCTTGTTGTTCTCAGAGATGACCACTCTCATCCACTTCAATGGAAACTCGGTAGAATCGTCTTACTTCATCCAGGATCAGACGGCATCGCTCGAGTAGCTACTATCAAGACATCAAGTGGAACTGTGAAACGGAGTTTTGCTAAGTTTTGTGTATTGCCGATTGAGGTTGAAAGCTTTGACTCTTTCAAGGCCGGGGGCATGTTTAGTGGTCATTCAGTGTTTTTATTGTTTTCTGTTTTCCTATTTTTATGTGTAAAGTTACCTTTAGTTATTGTACGTGTGGGACGACCTTAAGATTGAGAGTCGTCTGTCAAAAAAGAATGAAAGAAGATGGCGGAACAATAAAGTAGTCAGTAATACGTCCGCTGTTTTAATACAAGTTTTTTAATTGCAATAGTAATACCTCTGAGTAATACTATCAACGAAGAAATAGTTCAATCTACAACACACGCCCGTTTTTTTTTCTATTTCGATCCGAGTCCACCTCTGATTATAATTGGTATTCCTGCTCTGTGGTTTTATTGGCAAATTCCTCTATATCATTCGCGAATTTTTTCCCCTAAATAAATAAATAAACTGATATAGAATAAATGAATATTTTATAACTTGCAAACGAACGAAAGTAATTAGTTTAAATTAATGCCGGGTATTTGCATTTATTGGTGGACGTAAATATTACGCGGAATATGTAAGAATTTCGTATTAATTATTGCAAATGTTCTTTGTGGAATATTTAAATTATTGTTCGACCTGGAACTGCGTAATCTAGATCAGCACAGCTACGTGTAGTGGAAGTTACGAAATTTTAAGTAGCGCTGTATTAGGACCATAAAAATAACGATTACTGAAATATGACTTTTATACATCTTAACATGTTAGAAAATTTTTGTTTACAGGTCCGGCAATAATGCGTCGGGCATCTGTAGCTTCTAGAATAAAAAACTTAATATTTTTTTTAAGTGCAAACCTAAAGTATGTATTAGGATGTATTTTAGAAAAATATTTTAACTTCTATATAAAGTGTGAGTGGATCGGTATAATTTTTTTTAAAACGAACACCCTGTATATTATTGCATTTTTGGCTTTCTTTTTGATCACTTTATATAATCCTAAGATATTATTGAATATGGTTTGATGGTTTCAAAAATATTAATAAATAAATAAAAAATTAATTTTTTTCAGCCCTTATTAAAAAATTATTAAAAATACAAGAAATGTCCTGAAATCAAAACTGTACTAGATATTTTCTGTAGTGGGTCTGTACTTGTTTTGCTACAAATATCGTAATCTTAAACCATACAGGGTGTTCAAAATTCTATGCCAAACTTTCTAAAATATAAAAGAGTATTTCTTGTTTTTTTTTTTAGATGGAACACCCTATATATTATTTCTTTGTTAGATGGAGGATTAAAAAATTAACACTTTTTGTATTTAAAGTATTTCAAAATTTTTAACGGTTTGGCAGATATTCGCGGTTTTATATTTCAAATAGCATTTTCCAATGATTTTTCTCTCGCATTTTACCGTTAAAAGAGCCATATGTAACATAAATCTAATTGCCAATAGTTCTGAAGAACTATACATATATATAATATATAAAGCGGGGGTCCTACAGCTTCTGCCGCATCCCGCATTTCGGCCTCCATATTGCTCGATTTTGCACCGTATGTTAAAATTGGCTCTACGATTGCGTTGTAAATCCTTAGCTTTGTTTGGATGGATGTTTTATTTGACCACAGGAGAGGGTTTAAAAGACCGATTAATTTCTTACCTTGTTGAACTCTGCAATGTATATCTTTCTTGGAGTTCCCTTCTTCAGATATAATACTTCCTAAATATTTATATTCGCTACACCTTTTAATTTCATGTATGTGTAGTTCAGGATCTTCAGTTTGTTCTTCTCCTACTTTCAGGTATTCGGTTTATGTGAGGTTGATATTGAGTCCCCATCTATCGTATTCTTCGTCAAGTTTCCTGAACATATAGTCGGCATCCTCCTCACAACCTGCAACAATAACTTGGTCGTCTGCAAAGAACAAGGTCGATATACAGTGGTTGTCAAGCTCTATTCCCATAGCTCTACACTTCCTTCTCCAGTTTTTCAATGCATTCTGGATATATATTTTAAATAAGGTAGGTGATAAACTGCACCCCAGTCTGAGTCCTTTTGATGTCCGATAGGAACTTCCCCTGTCTGATCCTACTTTTTGGATTTTTGTACATATTCCAGATTGCATTGATATATGTTTTACTCACATTTTACTCAACCAAGATTTCAAATAATTTCTTCAAAGGCACCGTGTCATAGGCTTTCTCTAAATCTATAAATACCAGATGCGTGTCCAAATTTCGAGCTCTCCTTTTTTCAATTATTTGTTGTAACACAAATATGTTGTCTGTACAAGAACGCCCAGCGCGGAAACTACCTTGTTATTCTATTTCTTCAAAGCTCTGTTCTACTCTCTCTTTTAATATACTGCCATACAACCTTCCCATTGAGCTTGTCAAACTAATGCCTCTGAAGAACTACAAGTGTAATACCAGTCATGACCTGTGCATTCAAAACCTGGCCACTTAAAACGGACATTATAAGAAAACTGCAGGTCACACAATGCTCAATGGAACGAAATATGCTGGGAATAACCAAGAAGGCCATAAAATAATAGAGTGGATACGACAAAAGACCGAGATAATAGATGTCATCTGTGGATTGTTTGCAATCAAGTCCTGCAAGTGGCAATGAGCAGGACACCTGGCAAGAAGGACGGACAACAGATGGATCACAAGAGGAATCAAGAGATCTAGAGGAACGGGACCATGATATTATGAAATTAGCAGTAGACAACAATGGGCCCAACTATAAAGGGAGTATATAAATATGTGAGGGAGGCTACACCATAACTGGATATGGTTGAATAAGCTGACAATTTTGGTAATAGATGAAACTTAAAGAAAAATGCTAATATTTGGGCCGAACTATTTTATTTTGCCTTACAAATATTAAAGAAACAATAAAATATATAAGTACTTGTTTACAACCTTGCGTAGAAATGTTTCTCTTCGGTATCCTTGTTACACATCCGCTTACCCATGAACAACCCAGTGAAATATCTCAAAACCATATACACAAAAGAGAATATTTTCTCCGTCGGATTTTCTTTTCAGCAGATAATTTATGAAATTTAATGTAAATAAAAGCCTTTAATGGACACACGTTCAACCTCGGTTTAGATTTCGCAACGCTCGCCATGCCATAAAATAATCTAAATTAATACGCATAGGCAATGCGACATTTTCATTCGTTTATGCACAATGATTTATTTGAGGCGCATGTAAATGTTAAGTCAATTAGATCAATTAGTCCCAACGATTTTACTTTGTGCGGATAGATAATGATTTTTGTTTTGATTTAAGTCGTAATTACAGGTGCAGAAATTAGGTTTGCGTTGGGGAAAAATGGTTTTAATTGGTTATATTCACCGATATGCGTATCAGTTTGATAAAAAGTGTGTGATTATATATACAATTAGTGGTGTAAGTTGCGTAGAAAAAGTTTTATGAAAAACAACTAGTAAATACCAAGGAGCAGGTGGAAAAAATAGTCAATTAAAATATTTAATTGAATTTATAGCCATAATCATTATAAAGAACTTCATATTGTAGTAATACAGGGTTGTTTTTTTATTTTTAATATACATTTTTGAGTGAACCTAGATTAAACGGAATATATGTGGGCTTTAAGAGTCTATTACAGAGATAGATATATATATATATATATATATATATATATATATATATATATATATATATATATATATATATATATATATATATATATATATATATATATATATATATATATATATATATATATAATAGTGAGGGAAATGTAAAAAAAAGGGAGAAAAAAGATTAAACGGCTCAGCACTCAACAACTCGTAACCGTATACACCAGTGTACACCAGTGCAGACACGCACACTCACACTCACACAACCACACCTACACTAGTGCACACTGATGTAACTGCCTTCAGGCTTCATCAGTACGGTAAGGAATCAGGAAGCGAAGAAACGGATCCCAAAACACAAAAATACCAGGAAGCAAACGATGCAACGAGGCACCGTGTGCGACCCAGCAGATGGAAAAACAAAATTGGTGAAGAAACGAAAATAAAAGATGGAAAATAAAAGGAGCAAACGGGAGTCTAAAGCCCCAATTTGCAGCCAAGAACCAGAGTCGCCCAGGATTGTGGGCTTCGTCCAGAAGCGTTTTGCTCCTTTTATTTTCCATCTTTTATTTTCGTTTCTTCATCAATTTTGTTTTTCCTCTTCTGCTGGGTTGCACACGGTGCCTCGTTGCATCGTTTGCTTCCTGGTTTTTTTGTGTTTTGGGATCGATTTCTTCGCTTCCTGATTCCTTACCGTACTGATGAAGCCTGAAGGCAGTTACATCAGTGTGCACGAAAAAGAAATATTTGCAAAAAGTTGCAAATTCCTATTATTATTTAATCCATTAAATGGGAAATGAATCGTCTTTGGGACAAAGTTTATTGTGAATATTAAGGGTTTACAATGGTCTGTTATTGTTTTTTAGACAATAAATTAAAAATTTTGAGCGCGTCGCGTGAGGGAAACCTAAATAACGAACACCCTACTAGGTAGGCCTGCAGGTTTTCATGCAAAATTGATGTAACTTGGCACGCTGGTTGTTAATAGGTTGTGTTCGTCAACAAGTTTTATTTGGAGGACATACTTAATCGCCATTGTAAAAAAATTCTCCTGTAATAATGTTGTTTCTACTAAAGATAGGCGTTGTTTAATCCTCCGCAGGTACGAATAGAAAAGAATTCTCTAAATTCCCCAGATCGCAGTAGCTTTAAGGCGCGACAACACCAGTGGCACTAACACCGGTAGTGAGGTGACAAACGACCAGGTAATTGCTACCTGGTAGGCAATTACAAGGTGACGCGTGAAGATAGTCTAATTATTCTTGGGCAGATGCCTTATCTGACCCTTTCTTTATTACCCCATAAGTTATCTTAATCTTTTTCACCCGTTTTGGCTTTTACTTTACTGTTTTGTAGCGATTACTGTATGGTTTTAACGACTAGGAACAACTTAATCTGCTGGGAATATCGCTAGTAAAGATAACTTTTCAAATAAAATTTAGTATCTGTTTTATTTGTAAAGAACATTATGATCAAAATAATTGGACAGGTTTAAACTTGTTCAAAAACTTCGCTAAAAATCACGGCAGACCTGATAAGCAAAGACAAAAAGTCAATCAAAGCTGTAGTGAGTCTACTAACAGGCATTGTAAGCAACCCTTTATAGGTTGATGGTCGCTAAATCGACCACATTAATTTAATCAACTATTCATTCCAGCAAGTGGTTGAATATTCGACCAGTGAGCATCGGTGACAAATGTATCTGTGACGTTAATTTCTTTTTTTATTTAGTAGACAAATTTAGCTCGGATATTATAGCAATACGTAATA